>NC_084793.1:188623186-188924451 GCF_963169125.1 Humulus lupulus | reverse complement strand
TTTTTCGGTGTTCAGAAGGTCAGTGTACTCAGTTTTCGATTTTTTTTGCATTTTATGCTCAGCCATAGTTGATGTGGCTATGGATGTGTCCTTGAGAATAAGAATAGGTCTAGTATTCGTCTATGGTTGTGCTCTTGAAAATAAAAATAGGACCCTTGACGTGTAAAATTTTTAATTAGGGGTGCACAAACTTATAGGAGAAGACTTGTGCCAGAAAAAATAATTAAAATAAGAGTTTGTAAAAAGTAAATCAAGAACACAATCAATTTATAATGGTTCAGATATGATCTCGAGCCTACATCCAATATTTTCACCATAAAAAAATGGTTACAAATGAGAGTGTTTTCTCTCAAGAATTAGCATTCAAGTTCCTTTTACAAATAAACTTCAACTCTCTGTTTATGGTAAAACATAAATATAAATTTGGTAATTGGAGAGATATAAATAATTATAAATACATTCTCTTTTTGTTACAATATGATTGATATTTAAATTCAAAATAAGCTTATATAAATTTTAAGTTACACAAATATTAATTAATGAATATATTGAATATTCTAGAAGAATAACTCATGACTCATTCATGCCACCAGTCAACAAATGTGATTTTTTTTCGCACACAACAATAATTTTTCCTTTTATGTCTGCATTGTTTGCTGAGTCAGAGAAAGTAGAGAGCTTATTTTCATAAAGCAATAATTGATCTTGGTTGAATTTTCAACCGAAACCATAGCTTTATTTTGAGTGACATTTAAAAAGTTTCAATGTTTTAATATGAAATTAGTGAGAGCACAGCAATGAAGGATATTGTTTAATGAGATGATGGTTTTGAAGGAACCTTTTGAACCATAAGGCAGAGTCTTTCAAGTGTCTTTGCAACTTGTTTTTGTAATCAACATATGTAATCCCAAATCGAACAGTGTAGCCTAATCCCCATTCGAAGTCATCAAGAAATGACCATACATAGTAACTTCTTACATCCGCTCCACCTCTGCCAATTTTAATATGATAATAATTATTATCGAGAACACGGAACACTAAAATTATATTTTGTTAAAACACATAATATCAAATAAATATATTTCGTATATAAAATGGATTTCTAACCTTACTCGTTGTAGACAGGTTGACAGGCATATATATATGGGTTTATATTTTTTTTGAAATTGTATTTTGTCAAATTACTTGTTCATGTGCTTTGATAAATGATTTTTTAGACTATGAGTTTTGTAAAATACTTCAAATAAAACTCTAAATTCGATTTTGGTCAAAATTTTCTAAGCTAAAATTATAAATAATTTATTAAACTAATAATTTAAAACAAAAATAAAATTATTTTGTCTAACAACTGTGTTGTTATATTCAATTTTTTTTCATTAAAATTAAATTTAAAAATTTATTTAAATTATTTTACAAAATACAAAATATAAAATTTTTTTTGTCAAAATATAAAATTCAAATAAAAAATTAGACAAAATACTGATAAAAAAAAAGTATAAACTCTGACTATATTAATCTATAGAAATAATATTAATAATAAAGTGGTATGAAAATATTTACTTGATGGCTTTTGAAAGGTGTAATAGGTGGTGATAATGGTAGTTTGTCCTCACGCTATCATTCAAGGCATCTTTTAATAAAGCAGTGGCATTGTTATCAACAACTCCTGAGAGAACAAGACAACAAAATCATTGTGGTGCATGACATCATATTTAGCTCCATTAGTTAACCAAACAACGTATGAGAAAAAAAAATTACTTTTTACCATTTTCAGTGATGTAAATAGGTGGATTGTTATACTTCCTTGCTATGTATAGTGCCAATTCTTCAATGCCCTTTGGATAAATATGTAGCCAAAAGAGTGCAGTCTAATAATATAAGAATTAAAAAACTAATAATCAGCCTACTAGAAAATATAGAAATTATATGAATGAGTTATGTATATTATATTTGAGAAAATAATATTTTTTATTATAAATTTTTAGCTAAATACTAAATTTTATTTCATATTTTTAAGAATTTTACCAATAATCGTCTGTTTCATACGACAAACTAAAATCAACTACATGTGTAATTTCAACCTACTAAAAGTAACAATATATATTTTGGTCTATTTTTTATTTTTTTTTCCAAAATTTACAGTAAAAATATCAAATCTTGTATAATAATTACACTCAAGTACTAAGTTAATTCTTTTTACTGCAATAATACTAATTTTTTGATGACATTAATACCAAATATTTGTTAATAGTTACACTTAAGTACAAAATTATTTTTATTGATGTAGTAATAATATCAAATATTTTGTTTATATTACACCTATTTAGATTATTATTACTATGAAAAAAAAATTAAATTAGTATATATGTGACACTAT
Organism: Humulus lupulus; assembly: GCF_963169125.1. NCBI lineage: Eukaryota > Viridiplantae > Streptophyta > Magnoliopsida > Rosales > Cannabaceae > Humulus > Humulus lupulus. The sequence goes on along the minus strand of NC_084793.1, from coordinate 188,922,074 downwards.
TAGTACAAATTTAGTATTATTACGGTAAAAAAAATTAATTTAGTACTTAAGTAGAACCATTAGAAAACATTTGATATTATTTCTGTAAAAACAAAAAATAGATGTGGTACTTAATTGCAACTATTATGAAAAATTTTGCTATTCTTACTATAAATAACTTTTTTTTAATAAAATAATGTAGTCGCTGTTTTATTATTATTAATATAATTTTAAGTGTGTGACCATAAGCACCTTTTTTTATCTCTTTATGTTTCCTTTTAATTAATTAATTATTACAAAACATATTATTTTGGTAAATTGACAAAAATATCTCCATGTATTATGCAATTATAAAGATCTATTTTTTAACATACTTTCAATATAGTACAATATATCAATTATATATTCATTATTTTATCATACTTTAAGTTTTAGTAGAATGAAAATTGAATATTTTGATTTTACTATTGATTTTCATTGTAATGATATACTTTCTTTAATTTTAAATTGTTTACGTTTATATTTTGTTTCATCTTGAGTTAAAAAAATAAAATTTAGAATTGTTTATTAAACCTTTTATTCTTAATTACGAGTATTAAAAGTATTTTACTTTTTAAAAATAAAAAATTATAAAGGTGGAAAAAAGATTAGTTACTAATGGGCAATTTTGTAATTAAATTTTTTAGAAGGTCTATCAAAAGAAATATTTAAAATTTATAAGAGTTTATTTATAGATGGGTGTATATAGAACCCTAATTTAAATTATTTTATAATGTTTTTATTTTTTGAAACTAAAACTTGAATAATAATAATATTAGAGATTAATCCGTGATTGATTTCATTGCTCAGGATGGTTAATATACATGCTGTACAAGCTTAGTTTAAGGCTAGAAACTAGGAAAGTCAAAAAATAATTACATCACAATTTATACTATCCTAAAATAGAAAATTACGATTACAAAAATATTTACAAAAATATTGTTGTCTAACAAATAAAAAATAAAGTGTTATAATATTTCCAAAAAAAATATTTTAGTATTAATTTTTTTAAAACAATACTTTATAAGTAAATTAAATAAAATTATACGAATATTAGTGAAATAAAAGTAAAAGAATTTTATTAAAAAATAACAAACACTACAAAAAATTGGACTTTTTACAAAATGTGTCACGAAAAGAACACATACTAGGACCCATTTCATGAAAGCATCACAAAAATCATAAATTCGAAGAAAAAAAATGATATATCGTCATTTTGCGTCGCCGTATGTTTTTATTCACGATGAATTTTTGTAGTGAAATCAATTTATTTTGATTAGTTTTATCAAACTAAAATTTTTGATTAAAATTTTGGAAATTATAAAGTTAAATAAGGTGTGAAAAATATGGGAATCAAAATAATATTTTGACAAGTTGTGTTTTCCAGATTCTTATTGTTCAAATAATCATGTAAATCTAGAGTGACGTTTTTTTTTATTAATATCTTCTGACATTTAAATGAAAGATTTTTTTTTCCATAAATATAGAATTTTATATTTTCATAAAAAATATTGTCATAATTTTTTGGTTGAATATTTTGTAATATCATGCTTTATTATAAGATTTATTCAGATTTAAGAAAAGAACTGCAGTTGTTAATGAACTCGGATCTCCATATTGACCAAGTTCATTGCTGAGTTGTCTTAAGCTAGCTTATCTATTCAAACGACTTGTATATGTAAATTGACAGAATCACATGTGTTAAGGGAAATTTTGCATATTGTTATTTGATCTTTAAATACAGAATATGGGTTGATTTGAAAAGGATTTGATCCTAATTGATAAAAGATTCATATCCCAGTGAATCCAGTCTTGCATACTGTTTATATTCATTGTTATCTGTCCTAATAATTTGTGCATCTGTTGACAGGTTGAATATTTGATTGATTGAATTTTTAATTTAAGGAATGTTGTAGTTTCTTAGTAATAGCTATGAGATTTTGGGGATCATCCATGCCAATCATTTATATATAAATAGTAGTCCAAGCAACAAGAAATAATTTTTTTCTCCCATTCTTTTAATCTCGTATCTCATTATAATACTTGAGAGGTATTTTATGTGAGACTAAAATTGTACCTCTTAGTCTAGTTTTAGGTTGTTGTGTAAACGTGTTCATTACCTTCTTTGGGAGAAAGAAGGTTTCCATTTTCGAGATTAGATTCAACAAAGACTTTCTTCGAGAGAAAGTAAGCACCATCTCCAGAAGAAGATTCATTAAGATTTTATTCGGGAAGAAGAAAACATTACCTATGAGAGAATATTCATCACCATACATTGAAGAGAGTTCAAGTGTGAATATGATCTTTGAAAAAACTATATTTGAAGGAGTTGTACAAAAGTTGTGGCACAAGAATAAATTGAGTCTTTCTTTCCATAAGGCAATTATATTTTGTACCGGTGAATCCTTACTACCTTACTATTCAATTCAATATAACAATGATTATGAGGAATCAACGGTAATTTTTTTAATACATTTTTTTACAACAGTCAGATTTTTGTCGAAACATAATAACATGCTCGATGCTCGCTCAATGGCGTAAAACACTTATTTGGAAACCATTTAAGAGGAATAGCCCTTCCCTCCCTTTTTGGACAAATAGACATTTTTTTTTTCATTTTTCAGCGCTATTGAGATTTTTAAAGAATGTGAACAACGTTATGTGTTCATTTAATTTCAAGATTTTATTTTTCTATTACAATTCGATATAACAATTTGCTAACTCGTTTCATCAAAAGTTAACACTAATGTATGACATTGTAATATTAATCGATTAACTTTTTTATGTTTTTTCCAAGCCTTTTTCGGCCTACCGTCCACGTCAGCACCTAACAACACGTGGCAATGCGAGAGGTAGGCTTCCCGAGAAGTTCTCAAAGGGGAGACAACTTGGCGACATGCAAGCAACATACTATTTTCCAAGTCCCTGAGGAGTGACCTCGGGACCCTTCGCAGGCTCCTGAAGCATGACCCCTCAAGGGAGTATCGAGGTCAGACCCCTTTGTGGCAACTCCGGTTGAGAAGTCTCCATTACGACTTCGCGAGATTCTTGGAGATTCGGGGGACCACTTTTCTAGGGAATGATCCCAGGCATCCTTTCCGTTAGGATTTCGGGCACACCTACTTTTTTAGGCAAGGAAATCGCCCTATTAGGCCTACGGACATGCGACATGTGTAATATGGCTACCGTGTAATGAATATTCCTCCAAAGAATGTGGGAATAGAATGCTACGTAATAAAGGATCACAACCTCTCTGTCTCCCCTCATGCTGCCTATGAATGGGTCATGGGGCGGGTGGGGGGTGTCATTTGTAAGGATCTGAAACCCTAGCTTTTGGACTCCTAATTACCTCGGAGAAAGACAATCTTCTACCCAAGCTGTAAATCCTAAAAATCTTGTAATTCTAGCAAACTTTCTATAATACAAGTGACTCATGGACTAGGCCTCGTTAACGGCCGAACCACGTAAAAATCTATTGTGTCATTTATTTCTTTTTACAGCTCTTCTTCTTTTTTATTTAGTTGATAGAAATTTGGGTCAACATTTTGGTGCTTTCATTGAGAGCAATAGAAAGCTAGAAAGAAGCCTCGACCATGGTTGATATGCAAAACCGGTCTTGAGCGAATCCTGAGGCCCCTCTGCATTAAGAGAGGCCAGAGGACCTTCCTCCCATTACAGATCCACCATTGGAAGAAGAAAGTGAAATACCAGCCGAGGATGAGTACTATCCGGATGATGAGTATGGTGGTAACAACCCAGAAGGCGATTTCGTGGCTGACAATGATTATGTTCTGGAGGACTACATTTACAGCACTGCGCGTCCTCAGGACTCGAAGGGATAGACCTTCGGAACCTAGTGGTGGCACAACAGGCGTAGCTGGAAACCCATCGAACCAACATGGTCACAATGATGGAAAATCTTATGGCCATGTGCGTTGGCCTAGTAGCACAAGGACTCCAAGTAGATCCACCAACTCTTGAAGCACCATAGGCCCTGCAGGCACCCCCCCCCCCCCCCCCCCCCCTTTCGTGGTCCCTTTGATGCCTAGTGCTAGGGGAAGCGGTGCTCAGAAGGCTCGGGGAGATATCCAATCGCTAGTCTAGGAGCCCAGAAACCCTCAGCCATAAATGAGGCCTCAATAAAGGGTCCAAAAGACCCAAAGGACAATGAGCATGCACTCAAATGCTCCCAGGCCTCCCGTGCATGGCCTCAGTTGCCTCGAGAGCACCGAGGCCTAAGTGCCCGCCGGAACGGCTGAGCTCCTCAGCGTTATCCAGGCATTAGAATTTCAGCCAATAATGATTTTTTTATGAGGATAACTTAGACGAAGAAGAACAGTTTGCACCTTCAGAAAACCTTGACCTCCCAGAAGGGTTGAATGCTCGTCGAAGAGGCGCTCGAGCATGTGGTCCACATGGATGCGAGTAGCCCGACCTGTGAGAGGGTTTGAACGCTTACATGGGTGGGGTCATGCCCAGTAATGACCTAAGGCGGTAGGCCCGAGCAGTTCGACCTATGAGACCGCCTTAATGCTCGAAGGCAGGCTCATCATCCCGAGTGGCCCGAGAACCTGGCAGATAATGCAGTTGTTGCTGAACTTGCAAGAATGCGACAACAAATGGATAAGCCCCTGAAACGCCAAGGACAGGACTTGGACTCCAACGAAGACGGAGGCAAGCCCTGTGCTCGCCACCTAGTAGAAGCGCATATGCCTTATGGGTTTAGAATGCCCATGATGGACTCTTACGATGGGACCACAGACCTTACCTACCATTTGGCAAGGTTCAATAAACAAATGACGATACACAAGGTTTTTGAGGACGCGCGCTGCACATGTTTCCCCTTGACCCTCGTCGAGGCAGCAAATGAGTGGTTTAAGAAGTATAAGCCATGAACTATACATTTGTTGTCCTACCTATCCTCGAAGTTTAGAAGGAAATTTGTGGCTATGAAGAAGGTCAACTTTGAGGTCAATGCACTTTCCAACATAAAGCAAAGACATGGCGAAACTCTAAAGCAATACATCAACTGTTTCAATCAAGAAGTCGTTCATACAAAGCGAGTAGACGACAGATGGAACTAATGGCCTTATAAGGTGGAATCCTCCCTCGAACACCTCTATGGGACAATTTACAAAGAAAGGGTTGTCGTCGGCTAGACGATTTTGCCTAATGAGCCCAGGCATTTATTAACTGGGAAGATGCACTATTGGAATTATCGAGAGGGTCGAGCGTTGTGCCCAAATCCTCGACTCCCAACTAGGGGTACTTTAGCGATCCTCAATGTAGCCATATGCCAACTGCTAGTTTTGGAGTTTCCCACTCTCAGTACATTGTTTCAGCCCCCAAGCCAACTTTAGTGTCGTGTCGATGGCCCAAACTCAGCCAACTATACAGAGTAACAACCTGGGGAGTGGGAAGAGAGTTAATAGTAATCATTCCCGATGAGGGAACAAGAGGGGTAAAAAGAAGCAAGAGGAAAAATATACCCCTCAATACGCTGAATATACCGAGCTGGTGGAGACCCGTAAGAACATTTTTTGTGGTGACAGAAAGGAAAATCCCCTACCGAAAACCTCAAGCACTCAAGAAAGATTGGGAGAAGAGAGATCCCTCCAAGTTTTGCAAGTATCATAACAACATCAGGCACAGTACCAATGAGTGCCAACAACTGAGGGATGAGATTGATAATCTCCTAAAGTTGGGACATCTCTAACACTATGCTCAGGGGCAGTAGCAAGGGGTTCCAGCTAGTTTTCACCAAGGACCACAGGTCACAGGGGGAGCGCAATTGGCGCCACCTTCCTAGGTAGCACCTAAGGCCCCTGCAGCCATTAATCCTGTATCAGCTGGAGATCAGGGACAACCACCTCTGAATCCTCCAAGACCAAATGGGCGGGCGATTACCTTATCGAGGAGTACCGCAAATGGGAGGTCAATCGAGGTATGCACAAAACAGATACGCCCAAGCGCTAAACCATGACGAGGATATTTATGCACTTGGAAAATCTCCTTCCCAGATGCCGAGGATGACCGACCAAGTGATCACCTTTACGGATGGAGGGTTCACTTTCCTCATCACGATCCGTTAGTAATTGAGACCCAAAAAGCCAACAAGATAGTGGCACACATTCTCATCGACAATGGAAGCTCCGTGAACATCCTGTTTAAGTGGGTGATGACTGTGCTTTTAGCCAACGACGTGAGAACGTCAAAAACGATAAACCTTCAAGAGAATTTAAACGACATAGACAGTTTGATCAAGAAAAGTAAATAACACACAAGATTTTTATAGTGGTTCAGCCCCGATCAGTCGGTAATAGCCTAATCCACTTAGAGATTTTATTACTTTATCTACACTCAAGATCAGATGAACCAGTGTCAACTGAGTTTCTTTAGTGTAAATTTTAAGGAATACAAAAAGGGTTCTCTCTCAAGGAAAACGTACTTTCTCTCTCTAGAAACTCATACCAAATCTCAAATTGCCCAAAAGTCCTTTTCTGATCCCATCAACCCTCTATTTATAGGCTTGGGTTCCTAAACTGATATCCCCTTAGTCCCGGGATATTCTATTACTCATATTATATTTAAATTACACAAAATATTAAAAAATGCAACAGAATCCTCAATTTGAGTGAGGAATGAGAGATTCCCGCGACGCCCAGACCGATTCTTGCTGAAGCCGTTTCTGGGAATTTGACGCAGTCTAGTCTATTTTGTTGATGAATATCGTCTTCTGGTCGGACATATGCATGCTGGACACCTATATACGGACCATACCCCTTAGACTCTCTTCGGACCAAAGTCCGACCAGTCACCTTTTGGGCTCACCTCGGACCACAACCCTAGTTCTCCTCGGACCAAGGTCCGACCACCCCTTATGGGTGCTCCTCGGACCAAGGTTCGAGCCACACTTTGGCTCTCCTCGGACCAAGGTCCGAGCCACACTTTCCTTGGCTCTCCTCGGATCAAGGTCCGAGCCACACCTTCCTTGGCTCTCCTCGGATCAAGGTCCGAGCCACACTTTCCTTGGACTAAGGTCCGAGCACATCACTTGGACTCCTCGGACTAAGGTCCGAGCACACCACTTGGACTCCTCAGACTAAGGTCCGACCGGACCTCTTGGACTCCTCGGACTAAGGTCCAACCGGACCTCTTTGGGCTTCTCCTCGGACCAAGGTCCGATCACATGCTTTCCTTGGACCAAGGTCCGACCGGGCACACCCTAGCCCAAGTACTCTCCTCGGGTGCACTTGGCTTGGTTATGACATCTCTCAAGCAGTCCAAACTCTTCACTGATGTATTGGGATACTGCTAAGCCAGATCACCCAACTATTCCATGCCACTTGTCAATTCTATTGCCACATCATCATTTTCAAATTTTGGGATAACATTTGCCCCCCAAGTTTATTATATGATACTTTCACATAATAAACTTTTTTTTTCCACAATTGACGGTATTATATAAAAAATAGCTGTTCATCTTCCCTCCATGCAGCAGACCACAACTTATAGGCCACGATCACTGCAAAAAACTGTCCATGATCGTGGGGAGAAAAAATAGCCCCGGAATGCCAAGGGTCAAAAAATAAACAATAAGCCCCACTTTTTTTCTTTAAATATCCCCTACTCTTACACATTTTTCTTTACACAAGAAAATCACATTTTTTTAAAAACCTCTCTCCTTCTTTCCTCACTCTTGGCCGAAACCCCAAAGCTTCTCCTTCTCTTTGGCCGAATCTTCAAGAGACTTCAAGGGAAGCTCTCCATTTCTTCAAGCAATCTCCAAGCAAGTCAAAGGTTCTCCAACCTTGAGTAAGTCTTCTTCTCCATGCCTTTACATTGTTGTTATTTTTCAAAAAATTTCATGAAAAACCCATGCCATGGCCGAAACCCCATTGATAGCTTTTTTCTTGAATTTGTTCATGAATCTCATAAGAATGCTTGTATAATGTGTTGGTTTGTTGGGTTTTGAGGATGTTTGTGCTATGGGTAACCCAACATTACCCTTAATTTCATAGGAATTTCAAGAAAATATGTCAATTTGATATAAATCATGATTATGGGTTTTGGGGTTTTTGATAGCATAGAGGGTTTTCAAGAACATGAAAAACTTTTCCACTTCCATGTTTTGATCTTGTACTTGTATGTTTGGATGAAGAAATGTGTTTATGTTAGGGAACCTAGGGCCTAGCTTTTTCGGATTGGGTTTTATGGTTAGAGTTGGGGTATGAAAAATGGGTATTTTTAGGAGGTGGCCGATCGGCCACTTAAATTTTTGGGCAAACATGGGGTCCGATCGAACCACATGTACACTCCTCGGACGCCCTAGGTGCCTTCTCTCCTTGGACATTCCATGTTTGATCGGGCCTCTTTGGGCTGCTTGGTGCTGGGCTCTTCGGAGGTGCAAGGCAGCGCAAGCCGCTTGGACGCTCGGAGGCCACTCCGCTCGGACCGTTGGGCACACTTCTCCTCGGATGTCTCTCCGCTCGGACCCACACGTTCTAGGCACTAGGCGCACCACTCTACGTTAGGCATCCCTTGGCCTCTTCTCAGTCACATGGCATCCGATCGGATGCCTAATGACCCTTTGCATACGCTGGCCAAGTGTCTCCTAGGACACGCCCTTAGTCCAAGTTCACACTTGGAGGCATGCGGCTGGGGCACACCTCTCCTCGGGCCTTTGGTGTCTGACCGGACACACACTTCTAGCCCTGTACGTGTCTCGTAGGATGCACAAGTCTTCATTGGCATTAGGCAATTTTAACCACTTAGGAAATTTCAAATATTTTTAGGCACCTTTAAGCACTAAAAATCTTTTTTCCATGCATGCTATATTTTTACCACTTACATAAATTTTTCTAAGTATAAAAATAAATTTTGTTCTTGTTGAATTTTCTCTGTATGGTTACTCACCTCCCTACTTTTATTTATTTTTGTAGATGAATCGCTCTGATTATAGGGGAGGTGACAACCATACGGACTCCGATACATCCATCCCGCAGTCAATCAAGACTCCTCAAAACAGCGATTCCTCATCAAAATCTTCCCCCAGTTGTACTCCCGAGGATCGCCTTCGTTGCTTCAAGCGGATCCTTCCCCGCTCAGCCTTGTACCTTCTCCACGAGGAACAATTTCTCCAAAAAGCTTCACAGTCGACGATGAGGGTGAAGAAATCTAATAGACTTCCCCAGGACCAAGATCCACAAGTTGCCCGCAGAGCGGTGCAGAAGGTGGTGGAGCGCAGTCACGCCCGCACTGCAACTCCTTCAGGATCACCCTCTCAGAAGTTTGCCACCGTGATTCAGGACTTGGCCACTCAAAAGCCACGGAAGGGGAGGGAAGAAGAACCTTCCTGGTTCACTGCTCAAGCTTCAAAGCTTAATCCCGGGTTGTTCCACAAACACATCGAGGCTTTGGGTTTGAGTGAGGTGAACGTGATATGCCCGGGCCCTCATCAGAGAGCCAATAGGCCCGGTGGAGCATACTGCGCCTGGTCTAGGCATCATGTCCACGCCGGAGCGACACTTCCGCTACACCCCTATTTCCGGTCTATAGCGGACTATTTCAATGTCTCCTCATTCCAGATTGCACCGAATGGGATCCAGGCATTGTCTGCATTATACATTCTCTACTTTCTACAAGGTTGGGACGAGCCCACCCCTCACGAGGTGCACTATTTATTTGACTTCAGGACCAATCCCACCCACAACAACACGGGCTTCTTTCACCTCTACCACAGGCAAAGTGGTATCTCTCATAAGTCGAACCCCGGGAAGTATTACAGAGAATATTTCCTCACATCGGACATCAAGGCCAACAACCTGGCCTTTACACATGCTGGTCCATTCCAGCGACCCTTGCCTACTGAAGGGATGTTCAAACGAGCGGAGGCGTTGGCCAGCATGAGTACTGAGGAGAAAGACGTAAAAAGATTGGTCACTGTAGACTACCTTCAGATGGTGGGCCTGATACTGTGTGACCAAGATATGGCGGTGGAAAGTACCACCGGGGAAAACAACACAACTGATCAGTCCAATGCGGGCACGGAGATAGTGACTGACCAGTTTTCTCCTGGACCCTCTCCGCTTTCTCATAGACCTGGTGACCTTGTCATTAGGGAGCCTCAGCCTCAGCGCAGATCTGTTATTCCCGCTCAGTCTGGGAAAGGAAAGGCCATCCAGATTGAGAGAGAACTCAGCTCATCTTCGGACGACGAGGACGAGTTCATTGACCAGATTCTTAACTCAGGTCTAGTAACCATAGGAATACGTTTAATAACTTGGTGATTCGAGACTAACAAAGTTGTAGTAGTAATATACTCATCTACATTTTATTATGTTTATATTTCTAACAATTTTGTGTTTTCCTCTTTTGCAGATCCAGATATGTTCAGGCAGTGCATCGCTTCTTCTGCTCCAAAGAGGAAAGCTGGCGATGGAAGTGAGGAAGATTCCGAAGGCAGTGCCGCCCAGCCAAGGGAGACAACCCGAGGGGTCGACCACACTCCCACCGTTAACTCCTTCGTCACTTCCTCCATCAGCGAGCCTAACTCCCCTAGGCCCGTCTGGCCCGAGCGAGGCACTCCGAGCTGCTGATACCAAGCTCAGGGGGGCAGCTGATCAGATCCTCCATGACTCATCAATGATTCAAGGCTTTGAATCTTTTCCTCGACTCAGTGTTGATGCTGTCTTAGATAGAGGGATTGCTCAGCTAACAAATGTAAGTACTTTACCACAAGATAGATTGTTACTTACGTTAATGCTTTGTAGTAACTTTTCGTTTTTCATGCAGACGCTTATGACCTTCTATCACGCCCAGCAACGATCAGTTAATTACAAGGAGTTGATCAAGGTACTAAATGATCAACTCGTGGAGGCCCAAGCTAAAGTAGAGACTCTAACTGCCTCGGAAAAAGACTCCAAATCCAAGTTGGAGCAGGCAAAGAAGACCGTGGCTGAACGGAATGAGTCTCTTAGGAGACTATCTGATGAGAATCAGCAGCAAGTTCAAACCAACAAGTCCTTGACCACTCAACTGGAGAAGCTGACCCTTGAGAACAAGGAGTTAGCTCGTGAGAATGAGGGACTAATCAGAGAGAATGACGAGTTGAAACAAGAGGAGGAGGCTGATTTAACCCGTTACGAGGAGGCTTGCTTCGACTGCTTTTATCAGGTATGGAAACTGAATAAACCTCTCAAGCTCGATTTTTTCACCGATGAGGTTCAGGCAGAGGAGCTTGCTAGATGTGAAGCAAGGGCTGCTGAGGAAGCTGCCAATCCTCCTGGCCCTACACCCGCCTCCTCTACATTATCATTCCGAGCGAGAGGAGCAGCTGAAGCCGAGGAAGGGGTTGATCAACCCACCAGAGCAGCATGCCAGTGACTCCTCATCCTGCTAGAGCACACCTGCATGACTAGTTGTAGTCTTACTAGTTTTTATCATAGTTTGTTTTATTTTGTATACTTTTGCTCGTGTGATTGAGCAGTTTGACACTTGCACTTTACTTTTCTTTTTTGACTAGCTCTAAACTTTTAAGTCTTTATTGTGAATAGTAAAGTTCATATATGCCTTAAATTTCACATGAGTATTTAGTTTTCTAACTTAGAAATTTTAACATTTCATAAGTCCATACTAAATATACTTCCTCATGCTCTTATTGCTCTAACTTTTTATGAGCATAACTTTTATTATCACACGAGTATCTGTTTCTAACTTAAAATTTTAAAAATTCTAAGTTACTTAAGCTTTGTCAAACAAGTTAGCTTAATGGCCTTTTTAGACTTCCAAATTTACAAGTCAGCCCAAAAACAGATATTTTTGCTCGTGCTCTTATTGCCTGTGTTGAAGTACACACCAGTATACTCTATGTGCCCCCCAAGTGATTAAGGGTTGAAAAATCCTTGACCACTTGCTACTTGACCGAATTTGTCCGAGCAGCTACTACTCGTGAAACACATAAAATATACAAACATATTTTAGTACTTGACCACTACAAAACATGCAATTATTTAAACGTTGGTCATTCATCTCATGATACCTACCAGTTGAACACTGTCCGGTATATATTTACACTTAGTTTTAGAAGACCTGTTTTGTTTAAATCATAATGACAGTTGAACATTGCCAAGCAAGAATAATCAACACATATGCAAAATTTGTAGCAAGATTCGACCACGCTGCGCGTGATCTCTTTTATTACTCGTAATAATAAATGACAAAACGTGTCTGACAACGAGTTTCAAACAAAATAACATTGTTCAAAATAACATGACTGGTTAGCAAATAGCCAGTCTACAAACAAAAACTTAAATAACAAGTTAAGCACTTGATACAAAGCCACTACTCTGTAAGCAGTATTTATTGATAATATTTCCTCAAGTGCTCGCCGTTCCAGTAATTCCTTATTATCTCTCCATTCAACCGAGCCAGCTTGTAAGTGCCGGGTGGCAAGACTTGCTCAATTTGATATGGTCCTTCCCATTTTGGTCCTAGCACACCAGCTATTGGGTCTCTAACAAACACCTTTCTGAGGACCAAATCTCCAACCTGGAACTTTCGATCTCGCACTTTGGAATTGAAGTAGCGCGCCACTTTTTGCTGGTGAGCAGCAACTCTCAGGTTTGCCTCCTCTCTTCTCTCCTCGAGGAAGTCCAAGGATTCTGCTAACAACTGATGATTCTCCTCTTGGTTGTACATGGTCCTTCTATGAGATGGTGGGTCTATCTCCACAGGTAACATGGCCTCATACCCATATGCCAAAGAAAATGGGGTATGTACAGTTGTCGTCCGAGCAGTAGTCCTATATGACCAAAGGACTTATGGTAATTCTTCCGCCCAAGCACCCTTAGCTCGCTCCAGATGCTTTTTCAGAGTTTCCTTCAGTGTCTTGTTTACCGCTTCAACCTGCCCATTGGCTTGCGGATGGGCTACCGAGGAGAAACTTTTTGTGATGCCATGCCGAGTGCAAAAATCGGTAAATATGTCGCTGTCAAATTGGGTGCCGTTGTCAGACACTATCTTCTTAGGCAGACCAAAACGACATATTATGTTCTTAACCACAAAGTCCAACACTTTCTTAGATGTGATCGTGGCTAATGGTTCATCCTCGGTCCACTTAGTGAAATAATCTACCGCAACTACTGCAAACTGCACTCCTCCTTTCCCTTTGGGTAATTTTCCGATCAGATCAATCCCCCACACTGCAAAAAGCCATGGACTTTGCATTTGCTTCAAGACATTTGGGGGTGCTCTGGGAACTTTAGAAAATCTTTGGCATTTGTCACACCTCTTCACATACTCCATAGAGTCCTCGTTCATGGTAGGCCAGAAAAATCCTTGCCGCAAAATTTTTTTAGATAGACTCTGCCCCCCAGCATGATCTCCACAGAACCCTTCATGCACTTCAGCTAATAAATTTTTTGACTGGTCGGGGGTTATGCACCTGAGTAGAGGTAGAGAATACCCTCTTCTATACAACACTCCATCCATCATGGTGTACCTAGTAGCTTGCCTCATAACCTTCCTTGCTTCATTACGATCATCTGGGAGGGTCCCTTGCTCAAGGTAAGCAATGATGGGAGTCATCTAGGTGTCGGCTATCGTGATCGGCATGGCCTCTTGTTTATCAATGCTCAGCTCCGCCAAGTATTCTACCGGTACTATATTCAGAGTTTCGGCATCTTTTGCACTAGCTAGCTTTGCTAGAGCATCTGCATTAGAATTCTACTCCCGTGGTACTAGCTTGATGGTTTACTCCTCGAACTGTGCTAGTAGATCTTTGGTCTTGTTTAAGTATGCTACCATGCGCAGGCCCCTTGCCTAGTATTCCCCCAATACTTGGTAGACCACCAATTGGGAATCACTATTTACTTCCACCGACCGAGCACGTACATCTCTAGCCAGTCGCAAGCCTGCTAGGAGGGCCTCATACTCCGCCTCATTGTTAGACGCATTAAATCTGAATCTCAATGCACAATGAATTCGGTGCTTCTCTGGTGTGACCAATATAATTCCAGCTCCTGAATGATGCTCATTCGACAACCCATCAACAAAAAGTTGCCAAGTAGGAATTTCTTCTTTCTGCCCAGTAACACTCTCTTGCTGGTCGGGAACATCAGCGATTCCGGTACATTCAGCGATGAAATCTGCCAATGCTTGACCTTTAATAGCAGTCCTCAGCTGGTACTTGATTTCAAATTGGCCTAGCTCAACCGCCCATTTAAGTAGCTGACCAGACGACTCCGGCTTCTGTAAGACTTGGCGTAGAGGCTGGTTAGTAAGGACCTTAATGGGGTGTGCCTGGAAGTATGGCCGCAATTTTCGTGATGCAAGTACCAAGCAATAAGCCAACTTCTCGATCACGAGATACCGGGACTTTGCTCCTATCAATCACGCACTAAGGCAGCACTAACAGCATGATTTGTGACTGCTAGGTATAAAAATAGGTCTTCTCCATCGACTGGCTTAGAAAGAACAGGAGGTTGGGCCAAATGCTCCTTTATGGCCTGGAAAGCTTGTTCACATTCTGCAGTCCACTCAAACTTCTTTCCTCCTCTAAGCAGGTTAAAAAACGGGATGCACTTGTCCGTTGATTTCGAAACGAACCTGCTTAGAGCTGCAATCCGCCCAGTCAAGCTTTGCACATCCTTTATTCTAGCTGGAGACTTCATTTCAACGAGGGCCTTGATCTTCTCTGGGTTTGCCTCTATTCCTCGGGAGTTCACAATAAACCCAAGAAATTTTCCAGAACCCACTCTAAATGAGCACTTGAGGGGGTTTAACTTCATGCTGTACTTTCTCAGTATTGCGAAGCACTCCTCTAAGTCTCGCACGTGCCCTTCAGCTTCCTTTGACTTCACCAGCATATCATCTATGTACACCTCCATGCTCTTGCCAATTAAGTCACGAAACATACCATTCACCAAGCGCTGATAGGTAGCTCCTGCATTATTTAGTCTGAAGGGCATGACTCTATAGCAGTATAGCCCTATATCTGTTCGGAAGCTGGTATGCTATTCATCAGGAGGATGCATGCTGATCTGGTTGTACCCCGAATATGCATCCATGAAGGACAATGTCTCATGACCAGAGGTTGCATCTACCAACTGGTCTATTCTTGGTAAAGGAAAGCAATCCTTTGGGCATGCTTTGTTCAGATCAGTAAAATCTACGCAAGTCCTCCACTTTCCATTGGGTTTGGGCACCAACACCGGGTTTGAAACCCAGGCAGGGTAGTATGCTTCCCTGATAAACCCATTCTTTTTTAATCGCTCTACCTCCTCCTTAAGAGCTTTTGCTCGATCCTTGTCAAGCAATCTCCTCTTCTGCTGCACTGTTGGATAGCTTTCATCCACGTTGAGCATGTGGCTGATCACAGTTGGTGAGATACCCACCATATCCTTGTGAGACCAGGCGAAGACATCTTGATTCCTTCGCAAGAATTCTATCAGCTGTGCTCTCACCTCTGCTTTCAACTTTTTCCCAATTTTGACCCCTCTCGTCGGGTCATTCTCATCTATAAGGACCTCCTCTAACTCCTCGGACGGTCCCACATCACTTTCATAATCTCCAAAGCGAGGATCAAAGTCCCTTTCCTCGCTTTGGGCAACGCCCTATTTGGTGACTTCATCACCGGATGGGGTCTTCTGCTCTCCTAGACCAAGAGTGCTCTCCTGGCCAAACTCCTCTAACATCTCTTCATCAGTTACAACTGCAAGACTCTGGTCAACATCCATCTTGTCCACCTCCTCTCTCTCAACACATACAATCATGTTGTTCTCCTTGGCCCCTTTCTTTGCCTTAGCTACCGAGGCATTATAGCACTCCCTAGCCTCCCTTTGGTCTCCTTGGACACAGCCTATGCCAGCACTGGTCGGGAACTTCATGGATAGGTGCCAGATTGAAACTACCGCATGCAAGTTGGTGAGTAGTGGTCGACCAATAACCACATTGTAGGCGGACGGGCAGTCAACAATCAAGAACTCGGTCATTATGGTTTCATGCTTGGGAGCTTCCCCCGTCGTGACTGGTAACTTGATTGTCCCAGCTGGTGATAATCCTTCTCCAGTAAAACCATAAATGACTTGAGAGCATGGCTTCAAGTCATTGACAGATAGCTTCATCTTCTCGAAGGATGTCTTATAAATAATGTTTACAAAGCTCCCTGTATCGACCAGACATCTCTTTACTTTCATATTAGCAATTTGGACTGTCACAACAAGAGGGTCATTGTGAGGATACCTCACGTGTTGAGCATCTTCTTCAGTGAAAGTGAGGGACTCACTTTCATATCTTGGGTTCTTTGGTGGTCGCTCCTCCATCGTCATAACTTCAGAGGTGGATGCCGCACCCAACTCATGACGAAGGGTGCGAGCATACCTCTCCCTCGCCTTGTTGCTGTCTCCAGTAAGATGTGGTCCTCCACATATAGTATCTAGCGTGAAGTCCACAGGTTCGGGTTGCAAAGGTGGGGACCCCTGCCGCTTGAACCCAGGATTGTTGTTGCTTCCCTCTCCTTGGGTCTTCTCTGCTCGGTACTTTTTTAGCTTCCCCGACCAGAGGAGAAACTCTATCTCATCCTTGAGACGATTACACTCATTTGTGTCGTGACCATAGTCTCCATGGAAACGACAGAACTTGTTCATATCTCTCTTACTCATCTCCTTCTTGATTGGTGGGGGTTTCCGGTAAAGGACCTCTTGATGACTTGCCAAATAGATCTCCGCTCAGCTCGCCGATAGAGTGGTGTAGTTGGTGAATCGAGGTTCATACTTCGTTGGCTTGTCATTTGGTCCCGACTTAGCCTTCTTCTCATTGTGGCGGTCAGACCCATTATTCCCACGTTTCTTACCGCCATTCTGATCATTCCCACCATTCTTGGGAGGATCATTCGACCCACTCGGATTGTTCAATCCATTTTCTCCCTTCTCAATTGCATCATCCAACTTCATATACTTATCTGCCCGGTCTAAAAATTGTTGTAATGTTGAAATTGGATGACGATGGATGCTGTCCCACAAAGGACTTCGATAGATAATACCGGAAGAGATTGCCACCATCTTCCCCTCATCTCCAACTGCAGTAGCTCGGTTAGCTTCTCTCATGAGCCTTTGAATGTAGTTCTTGAGAGACTCATCTTTACCCTGCCTAATATCCACCAAGTGATTGGCATAAACAGGAGGGGTTCGGGCAGTACTAAACTGCCTGCAAAACTCCTTCCTAAAACTCTCCCAAGAGGTGATGGAGTCTCGTTTGAATTTCCAGTACCACTCCTGGGCAGTGTCTGACAATGTGGTGGGGAAGACTCTGCAGCGGTAGTCATCACTCACCCCGAGCTGCTCCATCTGATCTTCAAACTTCCCAACGTGTCTTACCGGGTTTGCCTTTTCTGTATAAACTGGCAGTACCAGTGCTTTGTATTCCTTTGGTGGTTGAGCTGCTCTAATTCGAGCACAAAAAGGGCTGCCACTTCTGTGGTCTACTAGATCAATCGCAGCTGGTTGTTTTGACAAACTCTGGACTGCTGCCGTCAAAGCATCAAGCTAGGCTTGGATGCCTGGGGCCACTGTTGGGGACTCGCTTTCGGGACCGCTTGGTCGAGCACTCCTATCCGGAAAACCATCATCGAGTATTTTTACTCGACTGGTAGGACAGATTGGCTCTTGCCCTTCGACCGGGACGGTCCTCCTTCTATCATCAATGATGTCCCTCAGGTCCTTCTGAGCAGTGTGCTTTCCCAACCGGTCGAAAACTGTACTCCGAGTCTTCTCGGAAGGTTTGCTGGGTGGAACGTGCTCCTTGCCATTGCGCTGGTTGGGATGCCGTGGTGGCCTTCCTGTCTGAGCTGGTCGATCCTCCCCTCCTCGATGGTTATTATTATTCTTCTCCTTCGAATGGTTAGTGTGATGACTGTCAGCTTCATCACGCCCATACCCATCTTTGAAGTGGGAAGTCTCATTGCCACGAGGAGCTCTATTGTGCTCTTGCTCAGGAGGTGTTTTCTTACTGCCTGACTTATGACTCCCTGACCTGGAAGTCTCTGATCGGTGGCTCTTTGAGGGGGTTCTGGAGTTCCCCCTTTGAGTTGAGGCAGTACGCGATCGGACTCCATCCTCCTCATGACCAGGTGGGTTACCACCACCCCTGCCTGGTCTATCAGTTTTCTTACGACCAGCTTCTGTGGTCCTTGCCTCTGGGGTGGCTGCCACCCCAGGTGCAGCCTGGGCATTGGCTCGGGTCAGCTACGTAGCTGCCTCTAGAGCGAGTGCAGCTTCGCGATGTCGCCTGTCGGCTTCCTCCTGCTGTCGACGAATCTCCTCACTCCTAGCATCCATCTCCCGTTTCTGCTGCTCGAATGCGGCATTCTGCCTAGCCATTTCCTCCGCGAACGCCTCCTGCCTGGCGTTGAACTGAGCCATCTCCTCCTGGAAGGCGCTCATGGCTTCCTGGAACTCTTCAACTTCTGGTGCTACGTCCTCGAGCACGACTCTAGGCTCAGTTTCACGATCTTGAATGCTGGGACCCTCTGATCTAGCATGCTCCTTAAAGGAGCCCATGTTCTTGGAGGCGGCAGTGGTGTTCTTAGGTGCCATATTGCTTCAGGGACTGTCTGTTCTTCTCTTCAGGCTCTCAATGAAAGCACCAAAATGTTGACTGTGTTTTTAGCCAACGACGTGAGAACGTCAAAAACGATAAACCTTCAAGAGAATTTAAACGACATAGACAGTTTGATCAAGAAAAGTAAATAACACACAAGATTTTTATAGTGGTTCAGCCCCGATCAGTCGGTAATACCCTAATCCACTTAGAGATTTTATTACTTTATCTACACTCAAGATCAGATGAACCAGTGTCAACTGAGTTTCTTCAGTGTAAATTTTCATGAATACAAAAAGGGTTCTCTCTCAAGGAAAATGCACTTTCTCTCTCTAGAAACTCATACCAAATCTCAAATTGCCCAAAAGTCCTTTTCTGATCCCATCAACCCTCTATTTATAGGCTTGGGATCCTAAACTGATATCCCCCTAGTCCCGGGATATTCTATTACTCATATTATATTTAAATTACACAAAATATTCAAAAATGCAACAGAATCCTCAATTTGAGTGAGGAATGAGAGATTCCCGCGACGCCCAGACCGATTCTTGCTGAAGCCGTTTCTGGGAATTTGACGCAGTCTAGTCTATTTTGTTGATGAATATCGTCTTCTGGTCGGACATATGCATGCTGGACACCTGCATACGGACCATACCCCTTAGACTCTCTTCAGACCAAAGTCCAACCAGTCACCTTTTGGGCTCACCTCGGACCACAACCTTAGTTCTCCTCGGACCAAGGTCCGACCACCCCTTATGGGTGATCCTCGGACCAAGGTTCGAGCCACACTTTAGCTCTCCCCGGACCAAGGTCCGAGCCACACTTTCCTTGGCTCTCCTCGGACCAAGGTCCGAGCCACACTTTCCTTGGCTCTCCTCGGATCAAGGTCCAAGCCACACCTTCCTTGGCTCTCCTCGGATCAAGGTCTGAGCCACACTTTCCTTGGACTAAGGTCCGAGCACATCACTTGGACTCCTCGGACTAAGGTCCAACCGGACCTCTTGGGGCTTCTCCTCGGACCAAGGTCCGATCACATGCTTTCCTTGGACCAAGGTCCGACCGGGCACACCCTAGCCCAAGTACTCTCCTCGGGTGCACTTGGCTTGGTTATGACATCTCTCAAGCAGTCCAAACTCTTCACTGATGTATTGGGATACTGCTAAGCCAGATCACCCAACTATTCCATGCCACTTGTCAATTCTATTGCCACATCATCATTTTCAAATTTTGGGATAACAGTGGGCCTTCGACAAGATAGGGCTCGAAGTTCAAGATTTGCAGCCATGCACCTCCACATTATTCGGATTCTCAGGAGAAGGAATGGCTCATGCTGGGCAAATAAAATTACAAGTTACCCTGGGCGAGGCCCCAAGGCAGGCTTTCAAGTATTACTCCTTCATAATAGTCGAATGCCCCTAACATACAACGTAATACTAGGTCGGCCAACCCTAGTAGAGTTCAAAGCCATCACCTCAATCAGACATTTGTGCATGAAGTTCCTGACCAATTCAGGAGTCAGGATGGTCTAAGAAGATAAAAAAGAAGCTTGACAATGTTACAATGTGTCAGTCTGGCTCCTAAACCAGCTTAGCCCTACAGTCATAGTAATAATCGAAGAGATATTGGAGACGGGGCACCTATAGTCGGCGACGGGGTCTTGAAGTCCATTATGAAGAGGAGGATTTGGATCCACGGCTATGAGAGGAATGCTCGGCTATAGAGTCAGGGGAGGAGCTAGAGGAGATATAACTAGATGAAAAGATCCCTCTAGAGTGGTCAAGATTGGTAAAGGCTTGAGCCAGGACCTTCGCGAGAACCTTGTCGTCTTCATTTGCGAGAACCAGGATGTTTTTGCATGGTCCCACGCTTATATGGTCAACAACAGCTTGCATGTGATAAGCCACGTCCTCAATATCGACGAAAACACCTCTTCTATCCAATAGATAAGAAGATCGATCAACTTTGACCGATCCAAGGCCTTGAAGGCCGAATTACAAAAATTGTTGGCTAACAACCATCTAAGAACCTCTTTACACAGTTTGGGTAGCGAACCCAATCCTAGTTAGAAAGATCAATAGGGCTTGGAGGACCTGCATAGACTTCACAGATGTCAACAAGGCCTACCCGAAGGATTGTTTTCCCCTACCATGCATTGACTAGCTAGTCAACGCCACCTCAAGGCATGAACTATTAACCTTCATGGACGCCCACTCTGGTTACAATCAAATTGTCATGCATATCCCCGATCAAGAGCACACTAGAATCTACACAGATAAAGGAGTGTATTGTTATAAAGCGATGTCGTTTGGGTTGAAAAATGCAGGCGCAACATACCAGAGGCTAGTCAAAAAAATGTTTAAGGATCAACTCAGACACAATATGGAAGTGTATGTTGACGATATGCTGGTAAATTCAAAAACCCAGGGGGGAACGTCTCAAATCTGAAAGAAGCATTTACTGCCTTGCGCCAGTTCAATATAAAACTCAACCCCCAAAAGTGCACCTTCGGGGTGGCATCAGGAAAGTTTTTGGGTTTCATTGTAAGTTTGCGGGGCATAGAGGTGAACTCAGAAAAAATTAAGGCTTTCATTGACATGTTGTTCCCTCAGAAGCGAAAGGACGTTTAAAGCTTGACTGGGAGGATTGTAGCTTTGAGTCATTTTTTATCTAAGGCGACTGATAAGTGCGTGCCTTTTTTCAATATTCTCCGAGGATCCCCGCAATTTGAATGGAAGAAGAGTGCGAGGAGGCCTTTAATGCCCTTAAAGTCCACATGACTCAGCCCCCAATCCTCTCAAAACTAGTAGACGAAGAGGTCTTGTTCTCATATTTGGCCATTTCCAAGCATGCAATAAGCGCAACCTTGGTGCGTGAGGAAGGAAAAACACAACACCCCATATATTATAGTAGCAAAAGATTTCTTGGGGCTGAGTCCAAATACCTGCTGAAGGATAAATTGATTTTTTGTCTAGTGGTGGATTATCGGAAACTTCGCCCTTTTTTCCAAGCACACACCATAAAGTTCTTAACCAATCATCCTCTACGACAAGTCTTGCAGAAGTCGAACGCCTTGAGAAGGTTGCTAAAATGGGCAATAGAGCTTAGCCAGTACAACATAACCTACTACCCAAGAACAACCGTTAAAGGATAAATCTTGCTCGACTTTGTTGTTGAGTGAATATGTATCTGTGACAAGTTGAAGGCGAGCGAGATGAAGATGCCTATATGGAAGCTATTTGTTGACGGATCCTTGAACGAGAATGGTTCTGGGGCTGGCCTTATTTTAGTATCCTTTGAGGTTCATCAGGTCCACAGTGCTCTAAAATTTGGTTTCGAGGCGTCAAATAACGAGACCAATTACGACACACTTCTCGCATGATTAAGAGTGGCTCGGGAACTACAGGCCAAAGGACTTGAAATATTCAGCGACTCGTAGCTGGTAGTGAATCAGGTGACTGGGGAATACCAGGCTAGGGGCACCAAAATAGCCTCTTATCTGGCCAAGGCACGAGAGTTACTACAACTATTTTACTAGTAATCCATCAAACAAGTCCCCCGAGAACAAAATTCTAATGTGGATGCCCTCACAAAGCTTGCGACCACTCAGGGTGTCAAGCTCCTTGTTGATGCAGTTTTTTGCCAACAGTGGATAAAGAAATCTAAAAATAGAGATATTAGGCTTTTTCTAAACCCTAGTTGAACAAATAAAAATTATTAAGAACACACACTTTTTACGTGGTTCAGTGGTTAAAATCTACCTAGTCCACGAGTCACTCTTACTAATTTGCTTAGTTCTCACCGTGAAATTGTTTGTGATAATTTCACCAGAGTTTCAGTATACAAACGGTCGATCCCCCCTTCTGTCCATTGTCCCTTGTATTTATAGGGAATTCTTTCTGGACATTTCTGGTTAACCGTGCATAAATATGGTAACATACATTTTTGTGTAACATCCCATTTACATAAATACATTAATGCCTATTGATTCTATGTCCCCAATATTGTATAATAATTACAGAATAATAGCTGAGCATTAATGAGTGTATAAGGAATCTCTTAGTCTTTTGGGATCCTTCACTGTGTGTCATGCTTATGCTTCTGTAAGTTGAACACCTCATTCGGGCTGGGGGTCGAAAAACTAATCTGAACTGACATAGATCACGTTCAGGGTTTCACGAAGGCGATCTAGCTCTCGCGCATCTCAAACTAAGTTGTTGGCGCAATATGCGATCTGGAGATTATCTGGTTGTTGTAAGCTGTCAAGTTTGACTCAATCTTCTCACCCCAAAGTTAGCTAGATGCTCTATCAATATGCTTTCTTCATACACTTGTTTGCCAACTATACCTCGTGCTAAGTAATTTAACTCATGTTTTTTGGGGTACAACATTTTCCCACAAGCTCCTACTCGTGCACGATGTTGCTTATGGCATGCATAGTAGGGGCTTTTCGGCTTCTGTTATGTGAAAACGTGGCTACCCACTCACTCGAGTACGAAATACGTGTCAATCTGTAATAGGCGCATGTTTGAGTTTCAAGTACTGTGACAACTATCTTGTCAACCTTTTACTACCACTTGGTTTATTAATCCAGGCCCTCAGATCTCGAACTGATCCCATCGTGTGGTATAGATCGGTTCCCAAAGTTTACGTATAAATAGGAGAATCAGACCTGAATCTTAGCACCTTTGCATTAAAAAAAATTCCTCTTCTTTCTTCTCAAAATATTTTCAGAGCTTTTTGCATTCCCTCATTTTCCAAAAACTCCCAGGTTATCACCTCCGGTGTTGCTATCATTTCCTCGACCAAAAAACCAAACTGTAAGTATCTTTATGCCCGATTTAAATTTCATCTTCTTATTTTTCAATAAGCTTTATGAAATTTTCCAATATATTTCCTTACTTTGGTTCTGTTTGAGTTTAGTATGAGTTTTTGTTAGGCCAAAAACAATAGCACTAGGTCTAATTAGAAATAATACAAAAAAAGAATCAGCTGATTTTCTGGGTTTCTGGTTTGAGAGAGGATCATCTGAGTACGTGAATGCGATGATTTTAAGGTTTTTAGGTTCAGTTCTAGGTGGCTTAACAGTCACGGTTTCTCAAGTTGTTTCACATTAAAATGCTTTTCCAAAAAGGTATTGGGTTTGACAAGTGAATCCTGAAGTATCAATGGTTTCCCGAGGTTACATCGCGTGGTCACTGACCGCGCGTGTGCACACGCATTGATGCAAGGGGAAATCTTAGCGCATATATATCTTAGGTCGAATAGATCGAATCTAAAACCTTGAGTTGCCTTACCTTTATCAATGTAGTAAGGTTGTATCTTAGGTCGACTTTAACAGGTTGCTTTGCGCTAGACGAACTAAATTATGGCTAACCAGAAGAAGTCAGTGGCGAGCTATTCTTCCCAAAGTAAGGATAAGGGTAAGCAGATTGCATCCGAGACCCCTATCCCCCACTTTGGCCAAGTGTTGCATAGGGAGATCATGGTTGACCCCAACGCCTTCTTTCATGCCGAGCACATCGAATCCCAGATAAATACTCAAGGCAATGTGAATAAAATTTCACTGAGTCACGGGATCAAATTGGGGTCTGAGGGTCTTGTTACCCACCCTCCAATGGAGGGAGAGCGGAGCTGCACTCCACTTCAGGATGACTTTGGAGCTTGGAGTGTTGGGCACTTGAAGACAGGTGCCTTTCTACCCCTGGACCATTATTTCGTAGATTTTTTAAAATACGTCAAGCTGGCACCGTTCCAGCTCCCCCCAAATTCGTACAGACTTCTAGAGGGAGCTAAAATATCTATTTTTTCAACACGAGTGGGAGGTCCCCGTCGATATTATGTACTTCTTTTGCCTCAAGGCAATTCTAGAGTCAAAGGGACGAGGTGATGGCTTCTACCACCTCACCAGATTCCCCAACACAACCTCCCGAGCCACCCAAATGATTACAATGATTAATTCCTTATGTCAAACGGGTTCAAGAACTGCACCCATTGATATTTCAACCGTCCTTATAAGTTTCTCCGCTCCTTGAACTTTGTACTTGAATTATTTCTTAACCACATTTAAACATATTATGATCGAGTTGTTATCTTGTGCAACTATATATAAGAGAACGAGGCGGTCAAAGACCCTCGGAGGTCAATATGAAACTCTGGCACGTATTCCTGCCAGGGAGAAAGAGTTCCAAATGGTGGTGAATGATGCCACCATGGTTGCTTGCAAGCTGATCCGAATAGATCAGACACTGGCCATCAGAGTTTGAGGCCCCCTCCCCGAGCTCCCTCCTCCCCAGGAGCTCATCCTAGCCGTTGAAGAGGTTGATGAAGAGGAGGAGGTCGCTCAGTTGGTGCGCAAAAGACAGGTTCCCGAGGAAGGACAAAATCCTGACTAAGGCCAAGATGAATTAGGGGCAGCAGCCGACAACTCTTGCCAAGGTAACCCATATCTAGAAATGAACCGAGTTGCTGCCAATTTTAGGCTAGCATGATTCAACCCAAGGCAGCTCGTGAGTCGACACCTGGTTGATACGAACCTGAATGTGACCTTCCTTCAGTGTGTGGATCACTTGGTTGTATGCCAAGACCAAAGTTACCCCAGATGTACCATAGTGGTAGATAATACCTTGCACTTAAGGTCCACTATTTTTTAGGAATATGGTACAAACTTTTGTCATGGTCTTCCCTGCGTCAGGATGCTTTTATCCCGAGTATTAGGCAAGTTGGGCACGAGTCTAGTCTAGATGAGGAGCTTGAACCCTATAGGCCCCAAAATATAATAATACTAGACTAGTCTCCCCCTCTTCCGATAATCCAAGAGTTAGAGGTTTTACCCAGCTCGGTTCATAATCCTAAGCTGATCATAGTAGCTTCCCCCTCTAGCTCGAAGGGTAGGGTTCTTGTTCTATTCTTTGCCTTGTGTTATCTTGACTAATCTTTTCTTGGATTTGACTCTTCTGCTCGTCCTTACGCAGACGAAGATATGGACTTGAAGAATGCCTTCAAATCTGGAGGGACCGGAACTGGACCCGTTGTCAAGAAGGTAAGAATATCAAAGAAAAGCACCTCCGGAGCCGGAGTTGCCACTGGTCCCTTGTAAAGGATAAATGTGCCAGCTCCACTCAAAAATAGCACCACCAAAAGCAACCGCCAGCTCAAGTAATTGCAAATACCATTCATGAAGTTCCTCATCCTCATCCTCGCGAACCTGCTCAGATTCCTCAAGTTATTCAGGGGGAGGCCCCATTTGCTCAACTCCCAAACACACAACTCCCAAACTTGTAGCTCCCAGCCATGCCGCTCAAGGTAGCCAGGATCCCGAAAGCACTTCGTGGAACCCTCCATGACATGGAAAATAACATGGTGGGTCATGCCAACCAAGTGAATGTCAAGGACCTGAGGGCCATAAAGGAGAATTCCCAATGGAACGTCCTAGAGTCAGCCTTGGGAATGAATCTGACTGTGAGTTATCCTCCTCCTTAATACATTCCTTTTTTTATTTTTATTTTCACGAGCTAATACTGCTATGTATTTTTCTTTTGTTGTCTTGTTTAGCTCAAATCTGCGACATCGCTTGGATCCAAGCTCAAAGAGATGAGGTCAGGGCCGCTCTGGTGTTATCCCAAGACAATAAGCAAATCTCAAAGGAACAAGTCATTGAACTGAGCCAGTGCCGAGACCAGCTGTCAGTCGAGGTCAGCAACCTCAACAAGAAATTTGAGGAAGTCAATGTGCTCAAAAAGAAACTATTCAGGGTCGAAGGGAAAGCTAAGCAGGATGCCGAGAAGGCAAAGCAGGATGTTTTCGAGGAAACGAATGCTCTAGAGGAGATGTTATACCAATGTTGGGCATACAACCAGAAATAAGATCTCTCATTACGGATGCTGAGCTTTGGGGGTGTTACCTTACCAAGTTCCAAAGTCAACTCTCGCAAGAGCCCTTCGAGATCGTGGAGGCTTTTGGAGCTGCTGAAGGGGGCGATGATGAGGTGACATCACAAGGGAAAGTTATTGGAGCTCAGTGATGTTTACGACGTCCTCATCCTTCATCTTTTTAGGTTTTATTTCGGGTTCTTCGAACCCATTGTAATTAAGCTTTCAAAAGCTGAGACAATTGCCTTCGGGCTCAGCTCGAGGTTAATTCTCCTCGTGCTATTCATATACTTGCGTTAGTACATGTTCATTAATTTCTGATCTGTTTTTGTTCCCCTTAACGTGTTATCTTGCAATGCTTATGAACTTTGAGTCCTTATACATTTGCAATCATAAAGGTTATCTTCAAATCGAGATAAACGCATAAAGGCTCGATCAGTTAATTATGGTCGATGACCTGGTTATATCGAGGAATTTTCTCACCTAATAGCATTATACCTATTAGGAATCAGGCCTCGGACTTGGTTATATCTAGGAGTTTGTTCACCTAATAGTGTTATACCTGTTAAGAATCAGGCCTCGGATTTGGTTATATCCAGGAATTTGTTCACCTAATAGCGTTATACCTATTAGGAATCATTCTTGGACCTAGTTACATCCAGGATTCTTCCTAGTCAAATTCTAGTTTTTGTTTCTTTGAATTTTCTTAACTTAGTTCATATTCGGAATTTCTTTGAAAATTCAAGCTTTAAAATCTGTAAAATTATCAATTTTCTAAATTCTAAATTGAAAAAACTTATCAAATTTTGCCGAATATTTAAAAGATTATGGAGGGTTATATGCCCCCAAGCGATCAGAATTTATAAGTATTCTAGGTCGCTTTTACAAAATATGCACGAGATGCATTACAAAAAAAATGAGAACTTTGGTACCTCGTTTAAATTACACTGCAACCTTATATTATTCAAATTCTAAAAAATAACAATGGCTTTTATAAATAAGCCTTACAAGAAAGAACTACTAAAAACATAAAAATCTAACAAAGCCTTCCTATTATTGGTAGTATTTTTTGAGATGTAGAACATTCCAGGTCTGTGGGACCAACTCTCCACTTAATCGAGCTATTTTGAAGATTCCTTCATGCAAGATTTCCTCGATCTGGTAGTTTCTTTCCTAGTTCGGTCCCAATACACCATCCTCAGGATCTTTGTTCGCCAAAAATACCCTTTGGAGCACTAAATTGCCTAGTTCGAGAGTTTTTCCTTTGAATTTCGAGTTAAAATAGTGAGCGATCCTCTACTGATAATGGTCGAGGTGTAACTATGACTCCTCCCATTTTTCCTTGATCAAATCCAGAGATGCATTAAGCAAGTCGTGGTTTCGATCCTGACCAAAGGATTTTTGTCTATGTGACATCACTAGTGCCTCAATTGGGAGCATAGCCTCACTCCCAAAGTTTAAAGAGAAGGGAGTGTGCCCTATGGAGGTGCGATGTGAGGTTCTATAGGCCCAAAGTACTTGCGGGAGCTTCTTGAGTCATAATTCCTTAGCTTCATCTAGTCGCTTCTTTAAGCTTGCCTTTAGGGTTTTATTTACATCCTCGACTTGCCCATCAGCTTGCGGATACGCCATTGAAGAAAAACTCTTGGCTGTGTCGTACTTCTCACAAAATTTGTGAAAAGATCACTATCAAACTGGGTTCTGTTATCAGACAAAATCTTCTTTGGGTGTCCAAAATGGCATATGATGTCCTTCATGACGAAATCCAGAACTCTCTTTGAGGTTATGGTTGCTAGAGGCTCGACCTCTACCCACTTTGTAAAGTAGTCTATGGTGACAACTATATAGCGAACTCCTCCTTTTCCAGTAGCGAACCAATCAAGTTGATCCCCCATGTTGCAAATGGCCAAGGAGATGAAATCATGGTTAGCTCCATGGGTTCTGCTTAAGCAATTGTGGCAAAGCGTTGACACTTATCACATTTTTGAACGTATGAGGTCGAGTCTTTTTTTAGCATAGGCCAAAAATAGCCCTGCCTCAATATCTTTAGAGCCAGGTCTTGCCGCCCAGCGTGGTATCCACAAAATCCTTCATGTATCTCACACAGGATAGTCTGTGCTTCCTCGGACATAACATACCATAGGAGAGGTATCGAATGCCCTCATTAGTATATAATTTCCTCAACCATAACATACTGCGAATCTTGATATAACAATTTTCTTGCATCCTTTTGGTCATTTGGTAGCTTATCGATTATGAGGTATTCTACTATGGGGGTTATCCAGGTCATTTTGGTGTCTATCACTCCGACCTCAACCGGATCTTCCATTATGCTTAGTTGTTCTAAGAAATCCACTGGGACTACATTTAACATTTTCCGCCTCTTTGGTGGTGGCCAGTCAGGCTAAGCATCAACATTTGAATTCTGCTCACAGGGTACCTACTCAATGGAGCATAACTCAAACTCAAACAACTCATCTTTAACCTTAGCTAGATAAGCTGCCATTTTGATACCTGGAGCTTGATACTCCCTCAATATCTGATTAACGATGAGTTGGGAATCACTGTAACATTGGATCCCCTTTGCTTTCAGTTATTTTGCCACTCGTATTCCCGCCAATAGAGCCTTGTACTCTGTTTCATTGTTGGATGCTTCAAAACCGAACCTCGGGGCTATATGTAATCGATCTCCCTCAGGTGAGATCAGAATTATCCTAGCCTTAGATTCATTCTCATTAGATGATCCATCAACAAAGAGTGTCCACAACTCTTGCACTGGTTCTCTCATTGGCTCGTTCTGGAAACCTGTGCATTCTGCCACAAAATCAGTGAGCGCTTGACTCTTGATTAATGTGTGTTGTTTATATAATATCTCAAACTGACTGAGTTCGATGGCCCACTTAAGCAAACATCCGGATGCTTCAAGTTTTTGCAAGACCTGCCTTAAAGGTTGATCGATTAACACGTGGACTGTGTGAGAGTGGAAATATGGCCTGAATTTTCTCGAGGCCAAGATCAAGCAGAACGCGAGTTTTTCTATTAAAGGGTGCCTGTATTCAGCTCCCAGGAACCTTTGGCTCACGTAGTACATCAGTTTCTGCACTCGATTTTCTTCTTGAACTAATACAGTGTTGACTGCATTTTCTGTCACAACTCGGTATAAGAACAAACATTCTCCAGTTGCTGGTTTTGATAATATGAGGGGTTAAGCCAGGTGAGTTTTTAGATGCTGAAATGCTTGCTCGCATTCTTGGGTCCACTCAACCTTTTTGTTTCCCTTGAGCAAGTTGTAGAATGGGAGACACTTGTCAATTGATTTCAAAATGAAGCGGTTTAGAGCCACCACCTTTCTAGTTAAGCTCTATACTTCTTTACGCAACCTAGGCAAAGTCATTTCTAATAGCAATCTGATCTTCTCTGGGTTCGCCTCTATCCCTCTTTTGTTGACTATGAACCCCAAACATTTTCCCAAGGAAACCCAAAAGGTCCACTTCTATGGATTTAGCTTCATGTAATACTTCCTTAGCACGCCAAGACATTCTTCTAGGTCGGATACATAGTTGTTGGAAGTCTTTGATTTAACGATCATGTCATCGACATACACTTCCATGTTTCCCCGATCTGGTTAACGAAAATTTTGTTGACTAGTTGTTGGTACGTTGCACAAGTATTCTTCAACCCAAATGGCATAACCTTGTAGCAATTTACTTTATGCTCAATCATGAAGCTAGTGTGCTCTTGGTCTGCAGGGTTCATCGCGATCTGGTTATATCCAGAATATGCGTCCATGAAAGACATGAGCTTGTGACCAGCTATTGCGTCTACCAACTGATCAATTTGAGGTAGTGGGAAACAATCCTTAGGACAAGCCTTATTGAGGTCGGAGAAGTCAATGCAAGTTCTCCAATTTCCATTGGGCTTCGGGACCAAAACAGGGTTAGCAATCCAAGTCAGATATTTTGCTTCTCTTATGAACCCACACTTAAGTAAGTGATCTACTTATACTTCTAAAGCTTTTGATCATGTCTTACCAAAAGCCTTTGTTTCTGTACCTTTGCAATGCTAACATTCTCTCATAGTGAGTTAATGTCCTCTTACAGTACATATACCCGAGTTCTAGGGAACTTCATTACTAGATGTCAAATTGAGGTTATAGCTTCAAAATTCATTAGCATGGGTCATCCCAAAATTGCGTTGTATGCAGCTGGGCAATCGATTACAACAAATTCGAGCATTTTAGCAACAACTCGCATATCATCTCCCAGTTTCACTACAAGCCTGATCGTCCCTATGGCTGTTGTTCCTTCTCCTGAGAATCTGTATAGGGTCATTGAGGTCACTTTAAGATCGGCTACAGATAGCCCCATCTTTTCTAGGGAGGACCTGAATAGCACATTTACAAAGCTCCCATTAATAATTAGTATTCTACGTACTCTTCGGTTGGCGAGCTGGACGGTTATCACCAGTGGATCATTATGCGGGAATTGGATGTGGCTAGTGTCCTTTTCCATGAAAATGATTGGTTGTTTGTCCAACTGCTATTTTTTTGACAACCTTTGCTCCGGAACGAGCTCAGAGCCATTGTGGGTTTTGAGCACTTGTATTTACCTCTTATGGGCCCCATTACTCGTGCCCGCCAAATGAGGTCCTCCGGTAAAAGTGGCTCTATCCCTCCCTTATATAGAGGAGGGGTGTTCTGATTTCCATGATTTGGTTGAGCATGGGGTTGATTGACCAGATTTTCCTCAGCTAGTTGAATGTTTTTCTTCTCATGCTCATTGGGAACTACTCTGTTTTGGGAATATTGGGCAAACGTTCTAGCCCGGATGAGAGTCTCAATCTCATATTTTAGCCGATGGCAATCATCAGTGTTGTGGCCGATGTCACTGTGATGTCGACAGAATTTGGCGGGGTCTCTCATCGCCCTCTGGTGCGCAGGGGCTCCAGTTTCTTCCATGGAAGGCGATTAGATTTTTCCAGAAATATACGCTCTCGTGTATCTGTCATGTCGGTATAGGCGGTGTAGATGGATTTGTAGTTTTCACCGGGCTTATTCTTTTTAGTGTTATTCTGGTTGCCCTCACTAGTCCCCTTATGCTTATTACTCTCTGCCTGGTTATTCTGGGTAGTGGGCTAAGTCGTAGCTGCATTCCTAAGCTCAGCCAGGAATTCATCTACACTCTTAACTCATTTTCGATGGAGTTATTTCCATAAATCACCTCCTACTATGAGCTTGGAGCTGTCATCAGCAACCCTAGCTCATGCTGCTGCATTGGTAAACCAATTTTGATATGCCTTCAGGGACTCACTGAGTTGTTGTTTGATGTTGGCCAGTGAGTTGGCTTCAACACAAGCTTCCTTCACAGCTTAGAACTGCCTCTTAAACTAGGGAGACAATTTCTTCCACAAGGTGATTGAATGTTTCTAGTACTTATTGAACCACAACTTGGTTGATCCAGTCAGTGTTGCAAGGAATAAGATACATCTTAAGTATAACTCGACATTGTGGGCCATCATTAACGTGTTGAAGGTCCATAGGTGATTGGACGGGTCGGTGTTTCCATTATATGTGGGCATGGTTGGCATCCTAAAGCCAATAGGATATAGAACTGCCGCAATGTTAGGAGTAAAATGCTCGAGCTCTTCATGGGAATCACAATCATCGACTCATTTTCCATATAGGAGTTTCTTCATCTATTCTTCCATTAGGGTCAGCCACTCAAGGGTTGGATCCTTGGTGTCTAAGGTTATTTGGGAGTTCATATCAGCCCTATCCAATTTTACACGTTAGATGGGTTATCACCTGTCCAAGCTTGAGCTTGGTTAGGTGGGACATTCCCATTGTCATGTACAATAGATAGATCTCCCATGGCCTGAGTGTAACTCAAATCATCGTGGCAATCTGGACGCCCTCTTTGTGAGTTCAGATGATCATGCAGGTTGGAATGTGGGTCGGAGCGAAGGTTTTCTGTAGAGCTTAACTGCTTCCTCGGGTCGCTCTCATGCCTGCCTTCAACTTGGCTCTCTGTCCAGTAGCTTCCATCCACAAAGCTTACAACTCATGGCTAGGATCGAGGACCTTGATTATTAGTGCGAGACCATGGGATATAAATGTCCTCTAAGGGAGAAGGATTTATCCTTCTATCCCCTCTAGCTAGAGCATTCCTCTATGTGCGAGGTGGCGTTGGATGCTGAATTGGCGATGGAGGATGCCTTATCGGCGAAGCTATCCTTGTTCCATCAGGATGCACTAGATTAGCTCGTCATTGGTCTACTCTAATTTCCCAGGTTGGAGGCAATGCCGGTTCATTTCTCTGTGTAGGAGGTTCTGGCCGCGATAAGGATGGATTTGTTGGGATGTCTCTTCTGCTCGAATCGGTCCCAGCTCGCCTTGTTTGGCCAGACTGGTTCCTGGGAGTGTGAGATGAATGATTGTTCTTGTGAGGGTTGGTAGGTTGAGCATTCTGTGGGATCCGTTCAGAAGGTACGGAACTTGGGATCGCAGTTTGAACAAATCAACTAACATGAAGTCGATAATTCTAGTGAGGATTGGCAGGTTGAGTATTTCGCTCAATCCGCTCAGAAGGTATGGAGCTCGGAGTTGTAGTTCTGACAGAGCAGCTAAGATTGGTGAGTATATGATTCCTGTGGGACCTATGGGACCTACTTTGCCTCCTTCCGATGTTAACATCAGTTGCAAGAGGGAGCAATCGAGCCAAGATCTCCTCAATCTACTTGTTAGCCTGGGCAAGATGGTTCCTTAACTGGGATTTTTCCATCTCGATGGTTGTCAAGTACCCAGGATGGGGATTTGGTGGGAGTGAGGCTGAGCTCCTAGCATCGTCTTGGTCCACATGCTGTTTTTCAGGATGGAGTTATGCAGATGAGCCTTCTCTAGTGGGGATGGCCTCACGATGAGCCTCCTGATCATTAGGTTGCTCATCCTCGTTGTCACACATAGATCGGGTGACCACCATGGTGACTGTTAGGTGAAGCTTGTGTGGGGAATTAAGCTTAATATGTTCTCAATGAAAGCACCAATCTGTCGATGCAGTTTTTCACCAACAGTGGAATAAGAAATTTGAAAATAGAGATATTAGGCTTTTGCTAAACCGTAATTTGACAAATAAAAAGTATTAAGAAAACACAAACTTTTTACGTGGTTCAGTGGTTAAAATCCACCTAGTCCACGAGTCACTCTTACTAATCTGCTTAGTTCTCACCGTGAAATTGTTTATGACAATTTCACCAGAGTTTCAATATACAAAATGTTGATCCCCCCTTCTGTCCATTCCCCCCTGTATTTATAGGAAATTCTGCATGGACAGTTTTGGGTAATCGTACATAAATGTGGTAACATACATTTTTGGGTAACATCCCATTTACATAAATACACTAATGACTATTGATTTTATGTCCTTAATATCATATAATAATTACAGAATAATATCTGAGCATTAATGAGCGTATAAGGAATATCCGAGTCTTTTGGGATTCTTCACTATGTGTCATGATCAAGCTTCTGTGAGCTGAACACCTCCTTCGAGCTGGGTGTCGAAAAACTAATCTGAATTGACACAGATCACGTTCAGGGTTTCACAAAGGCAATCTAGATCTTGCGTAGCTCGAACTAAGTTGTTGGCACAATAGGCAATCTGGAGATTATATGGTTGTCATAAGCTATCATGTTTGACTCGATCTGCTCACCCCAGAGTTAGCTAGATGCTTTATCTGTACACATTCTTCATACGCTTGTCTGCCAGTTGTACCCTATGCTGAGTAATTCAGCTCGTATTTTTGGGGTACAACACTCCTGAATGTGGTTCCAATTAATTTCCTGGCAGCACGAAGTATTCAAGAGTTCGAGAGGGTATGCGATGTCATGTACGAAGACACGTGGGTGGGGCCCATTGTGAAGTATATAACCACTGGGGAACTTCACACTGACAAAAACGTAGCCAGAAAAATACGTTTGGATCATTGAAAAGATGCGACAAATGTCAGTGATACACTAACATACCCCGAGCACCCCCCCAACGAGTTGACTCAGATGACTAGTCTGTGGCCCTTCACAGTATGGGGAATCGACTTGTTTGGATCGTTGCCCACGGGCAAAGGGGGCGTCCAGTAGGTTGTGGTAGCTGTCGATTATTGTACCAAATGGGTAGAAGCCAAGCCACTCGCAACAATTACCTCCAACAAATTTTTTGATATTGTGATTAAGAATATCATTTGTTAGTATGGCCTTTTGAGAAAGATAGTATCTGAAAACGGTTTCCAATTTGATAGCAAATTTTCACAGAATTTTATGAACAACACGTAATTCATAAAAGCTTCTCAGTAGTGGCGCACCCCAAGGCGAATGGCCAGGTGGAAGTTGTGAACAAAACACTAAGAACATCTCTAAAAAAGAGACTAAAGCAAGCAAAGGGGGCCTAGCCCGAGGAGTTACCCCAGGTACTTTCTGCCTATCGAACCACTGCTCAGATGTCTACCGGCCACACACCATTCTCCATGGCATACAGGTGTGAGGCCATGCTCCCATTGGAGGTAACTATTCCCACTCATCGACATGCTACCTATGATCCAACGACTAACCATGAGCTACTTCGGGAGTAGTTGGATATGGTCATAGAATATCGTGAGCTATCATAGCTTCCAGTCGCTTCATACCAGCAAAAGGTCGCTCTATACTACAACTCCAAGGAAGATAGGAATTTCTCAGTGGGAGACCTCGTCCTTAGACGAGTGTTTTTGGCTACCAAAGACCCAGGAGTGGGAGTGCTGGGCCCCAACTGGGAAGGACCGTACCAGGTCAAACAAACCAAGAACATACAAGTAGGCCAGACTAAATGGAAAACTGATACCACATGCCTGGAGTACAAGCACCTTGGCCAGTATTACTAGTAAAAATTTGAGTAAAACACTTGTACTATTTTTATTTCTCGCTTTTAACTTTTTTCAATTTTGATATGTAGTGATCAATGATTAAAAGTTAATGAAAATCATGTAGTCCTAAAACACGATACGAGGTATTTCATGAATATTTTGCTTAAATTACGCATCAATAATGGCACCGCATGTGACTCGCCCGAACACCCATTACAAGTGACTATAGATTGATAATCTCCAGTCACTTGGGGACAAATGAATAGGGCTTGAATCATTTGGAAGTGACAGTTCTAGCAGACAAGACCTAAGCGATATTTAGTTAAAAGACACCTAAAACGGGTGCCTTAGAATATTTCGAATCCTAGTGTCGACAATAGGTGTGTTAAATCTTAAACATGGACTCCGACCACCGTCTGTCTGGGACTATGACACCGTAGGACTTGAAGTCAACGCGAAAGGCAACAGACCAAAGTTTTGATTCTTAGGTCAACTCAAATAAGATGAACCTGAAAAGGGTACATTAGGGTTTAGAAAAGAATTCATTAAAGCTAATAAAAATTAAGTAAGGGTACTACAAGACCTAAGCGCATCCCGGGGCCTTAGTGTCAGACAAATAAGTACACGAAAACTCAAAATATACATAAAGGTGCTAACCTAGGCTTGGAGTGTAGCCATATACGCAAAAAGAAACCTAGTAAAATTAGATGCGACAAAAGCTGCAATGCTAATGGTTGCTTGAATACTTAAAAGTGGTAAGTGTAAAGTTGCCTAACACCTAAACTTAGTCAAGCTACAAAGATATCAGCCTACACCACAGGAGCTTAAGAGCATTGCGAAGCCTCAATGCAAAAATTGTGTGTGTAAAAATCATGAGAAGTAATTGGCTAAGTTAAAAGAAATATACATGTAATGAGTTATATATTACATCGTAATTTACATACGAAGGACTCGAGAGTGTGAGCAGTGTCAAGTTTGAAGTCCAAAGCCCCGAAGAACTATAACACATAATATATATACAAAATATGGATAAAAAATTTGTGGCGGTAGCCCATTATCAATAGCAGGAGCATCAGAGGATCCGGGGGCAACTCGGCAACCATGACAACGACATTCTTGGGATCAGTAGCTCCGGGAGTAGTCAGGACACTATTTTCTCAAGCCTCCTCGATCTTCAAGTTCTCTTCATAGAGACCTCGAACATAGGCATTGTCATCTCCCTGGTAGCTTAGGTCCAAGTTTGGGCTACAGAGCCACGCGTTGAAAATAACATTCATACCGATTGAGTTGGACTTCTCATGATACTTTGCGACCTCTGACTAGGTCTCCTTGATTACTTGGGCCACCCGAGCTACTTGGGCATCGATCCTTGCCTTTAATGTCATCTCTTGGTGGATGAGATCAACTTTATCCTTCTCAAGAGAAATAATTCTATTATGAGCCTTGGCAAGCTCCTTTTTCGGCAGCCTCGTGAAGAGTTTTCTCATCGTTATTGGTAATCTTCTCTCGAGCCAAAGCAAACTCCTTCTCGGTAGTCTCCCAACGAGTTTTTTCGTCATCTCGTGCATGCTTAGCTTCAACAAGATTCTAGGCTAGTTTCTTTGCCTCGTCGAGAGAATGAATATCGTTACCCTTCAGTTTGGCCAGCTCCTCTTCAGCCTTGTTCAATAAGGCAGTGTAGTTTTGGAGCTCCTCGTGAAGACGTTGGGTGTCCCATATCAACCCTTTCACAGCCTCACTTTTTTGGATAGTGAGGAGGGCTATCTACAAAAATAATGAGCAATACAAGTGAGTAGTAGATGTGATAAAGAAAAAAGCCAAAGTATAGTATAAGTCAAGGATAACTTACCAGAACTTATGTTACTGACAAGCCTTTAGAAAGGTGGGCAATGATCTGCTCCCTCAGCTAAGCCCATTTCCGAGGAGGTATACTCCCCATAATGTCTCCCATTGTCGCTAACACTTCAACGACCAGGGGCAACCTCATCCCCAAGGTTTCGAAGGTATTCCTTGAAGCCAGCGTAGGTTGAGGCCT
The DNA here is from genome assembly GCF_963169125.1 of Humulus lupulus. NCBI lineage: Eukaryota > Viridiplantae > Streptophyta > Magnoliopsida > Rosales > Cannabaceae > Humulus > Humulus lupulus. Next base: position 188,884,667 of record NC_084793.1, on the reverse strand, counting down.
CCGAATTGTCCCGATTAGGCTTGAAGGAGGTTGCGCTCGGTGCCCCCATCTGGGTAACATCCCAACGAGGCCACCAAGGAAGGTGTCGACTCCTCGACGAGGGCCTTGCCACGTTGTGCTGCCCTTTCGAAGACATCCTAGCCCCGGGAAGCCATCTTATTTCTACCAGACACAAATGAGGAGGGGCGTCCACATCCTTGCGAGGCCCCACGTTCAGGACTGAGCTCATTGTCAAGGACAAAATCTCACAAACAAAAATGGTTAGTTCGGCAACCCGAGCAACTGCAGGAGCGTTGGGAGTGGTGACTCTCATTTTCTTCTAGGCCTCCAAGGGCTCGCTAGCCTGTTTCCTTTTTCGGGTCTCCAGGGTTGCCTTCTTCTTATAGAAGATCAAGCAATCAAAGTTCATCTGGCTTGAAAATAGTAAAAGGCAAAGATTATTCGGACGAGGATGAGACAAAAGAAAAGTGAAATGTGAAAAAAAAAATATTGCTAGGAGATCGTCATCACACCATCAAGGATCTCTTCGGCCACCTAGAACCTCTCACGGGTCAAATTCCCTCGCAGAACCTCCAACCTGTCATCACATTATGAAGAGACCAACTCCCCGACTGTCCTCTTCATGGCGTCGAGAAGTAAACTCAACTCTAGGCCCATGTTGGTGTTGTACTCGTCAAATCTTCGGGCTCGCATGGCAATAAGTTGGTTGACTACAACTATTCCTGCGAGATCCCCAAGATAGTGGTGATGAACCACCGCATAGACACGGTCAAGATAGTCAAAATATTACTCCCACAACCAACGATGATCAACGTACCCATATCAATGTAGAGAAGGCATAAAAGAGGAATGCCTCAGACTGTGACTCTCGTCGACAGTCCGAGGAACAAAAATAGAGATTTCCTCACCTTGGTTTTCAGCTTCGAGTTGTCTCAAGGTACGTAGGCAATGGGTAGCACATTGGACGCAAACAACTTTGAACGCCCCATCGACCTCATCGCCCAGCTTAATCTGGGGCTCGGAAGCATTCCCCTCGAGCTCCCAAGTGGTGGGGACAACCATCCCCAAATTAAAGGCCTCCTCCTCAGCACTCAACAGAGGGAACTATCGGGAGTTCTCAACAAACTCGTCAAAATTCTCTTCCAAGGGTCTTAGGCATGGTGCCTCCAACTCAAGAGGCTCATCGACCACCACGATGGGGAAGATACGCCTCTACCTTCAATGCAGGTTGACTATCCCTGTCATGTCGAGACGGTCCACCCTTTGCTCTGCTCTATGAGTCCCACCTCCCTCAGTCGAGCAGTGGTAGTCAGCAACACAATATCCCTCTCTTCATGAGAGAGGACATGAATTGCTTCAGCCCTGACCAAATATTTTTTCTTCTGGGTAAGCCTTGAGTATTGACCTATGAAGGAGAAAATTGGAGGGTACGGAAAGGAAAGGCCGATACAATAATGAATAAGAGAATAAAGAGGTACGATTACTTAACGACTCGATTGAAGGCCAAACAGAGTCGGTGGTTGTTATGGGTGTTGAAGCCCGTTGTGAAGAAAAATGGATTCTCAGGGTTTGTTCTCGTTGTGATGGAGGATTCAATAGGGAGATACCCACTTGGTTAACTAGTAGAAGTCGTCTTCCTCCCGACCGCCCTTCTTGGGGGCTGCTTTCAGCTGAAAGTGGTAGTGGAGCTCTTTGGGGCTCGGGAGAACACAGTTCCTTTCCTTGCATGAAACATAAAACACCGACAATAGTCGCTAGACGTTGGCAATAAGCTGGAAGTGTGAATCTGCATCCACACCAGAATATCGATGAAATATTGGTGGAGTGGAAGGGTCGCCTTGGCTTCTAGGTGGGCTTGGCTCCATGCTGAGAACCTGTTGTAAGCATAACAGGCCCTCTCTGACCTGTTGGGGATCCTATTGATGAAGTGGTTGGAGGAGATCCCATAATGCTCCTCGATAGCTCCAAGCACGTCCACAGAGGTCAGTTTTGAGACTACATTTTCTGAGTCGAAGTGGGTGGCTCGAAGAGGAGACTTCCAAGGGTCTAACACAGGCCCCATGGGCCGTAGAGCAGCTGAAGGCCCTGCTCGAGATGGTGGAACTTGAGTCATTGGGCCAGGAAGCCCCACGGTAACCCCAGGTTAAGAAGAAGGTAGGTCATATGTTGAGACATTTTGGGTGCAGTCAACGAACCACCGATGCCTTCCTTGAACTCGCGAGTTATGGTCTCCCTTGAAATGGCTAAGCTTTCGTGCTCCCGACTCTCCCTTTGCAAGCAAAGGTTTCTGGATAAGGGAGACTCCTTGGCAGCTAGTTGCTCTGGCTCATCGCGAAGCAATGATAAAAATTTGGAGTCAAAGGAGTGATACCCGAGTGAGTTCAACTCTTCGAGTTCGGGGTAACGGGATATTTGAAACAAAGACGAGCAGTTAAGCACCTAGTCAAAGAAGACAACACCAAGGTACGCCAATCGATACAAAAGAAAGGGTACTGCTCGTGGAGGGCTAGAAGAAAAAAAAAAGAAAATCCCATAAAGGGGAGGCAAACCCTAGAAATCCCTAATTCCAGAAACTTTAAACAGATACCAAATAAAAACTAAACCTAAGGCAAGTCTACATTAGCACCTAACGACATGTGGCAATGCGAGAGGCAGGCTTCCTGAGAAGTTCTTGAAGGGGAGACTACCTGGCAACATGCAAGCAACATACTATTTTCTAAGTCCCCGAGGTGAGGCCCCAGGATCCTTTGCAGGCTCCTGATGCATAACCCCTCGGGGGAGTATCGAGGTTAGACCCTTATGTGGCAACTCCTCGGAGGGTCGAGAAGTCTCCATAATTTCTTCCTGAGATTCTTGGAGATTCGAGGGACCACTTTAACAGAGAGTGGTCCTAGGCGTCCTTTACGTTAGGATTGCAGGACCACCTACTTTTTAGGCTATGAAACTACCTCATTAGGCCTATGGACAGGCAACACGTGTAATGTGACTATCAAGGTAATCATAAGAGGGTCATTTTTAAGGATCTGAAACCCTAGTTTTTTTACTCTTGATTACCTTGAAGCAAGACAAGCATCTGGCCAAGATGTAAACCCTAAAAAGCTTGTAATTCTGACAAGCTTTCTATAATACAAGTGACTCGTGGATTAGGCCGTGTTAACGGCTGAATCACGTAAAAATCTATTGTGTCATTTATTTCTTTTTATCAGCTCTTCTTATTATTTTATTGAGTTGACAAAAATTTGGGTCAACAATGTTTTCTTGTTTAATGAAAAAGTTGACATTATAATCACTTGGTAAAATCTTTGAAAATAGAGTTTTCACATATGTGTATATTTATTTTATATATGATTCAAAATCTCTATTTTTATTTGTTAACTATATTTTTATAATTTTTGGTACTCTAGTTAAAAATAACTAGACTATTAACAAAGTTTTTGTTTTTAACTACTCGAAATATATGATGTGTCAAAAAATAATTAAATAAAAAAATTAAACTAATAAAATGCTTTAGAGAGAGAGAAATATACCGGTTGGCCAATAAGAATCCCATTTTTTTCACCTGTGAAATAAAAATTACCCAAGAAATGAAAACCATATTTAAAATTATAATATTAAAAATCAAACAAGTAATTAGACTATAGAACTTACTAGAGATTATAATATGGGCATCAGTTGAATAACTAAGATTGAGAGTGGTTGGGTAAGTAGAAGCGTCTTCTACATACATTGTTGTATAATAGTTTAAACCAACAAAGTCCACAGACCCTTTTATAATGGTAGATTCTTCTTTAGTAAATTTGGGCAATCGATTTCTTACTAACAATCGCATGGTCTTTGGGTATCCTCCCATCATGATTGGATCCAAAATCCTATTTATTAATTAGTAAGACAATCCAATCCATTATAGTAATCTTGATCACTACTACAAATATTAGTCAACACATAATATTTAGTACATTGCTTATATAGTTATATGCTTTCATTAACAATTAATATGTGCTAGAATATAGTGATAAAAAAAAATTAAATGGAGTGTGGATGAATTGTAATTTGTAATTTTACCATCCGATTGAAAAATCAAGAGCTCTAAAGGTAGCCAAGAGATTTTCTGTTGTTTCAAATTTTGGTATCATCCAATGACTCATTACTGTTATCCCAATTACTTCATTTTGAGACACCTGAAACCATTAAGTTAGATGTTTACTTAATAATATTTCAATTGAAAACATTACCATCTAGCTAGTATATATAAAGTTGTATCCTTTTAAGTATTGCATATTTTCTCTTTTCTGTAAAGCAAGTGTAAATATTTGAAAAAATAAAAATAAATAAAAAATTTACAATGAAAAATAATAATTATATATGTCTGGTAGAGTCAACTTGCACAACATCACACCAACACACCAATACAAGTACAAGAATATGGAAGAATGGAATTGTGAGTATATATTGATAACAAGGAACTCAAGAGCCTTGTTCTCTCCCAAAAGGTTACAAAACCTTACGAAAATTCTCCACACATACAAATGACATCCTACACTTATATGTATTTATCACAGTAGTAAAACAATCTCGTCCTACTCTCTTTATACCCAATAATAAGCCAACTCAACAATCCTAAGGCCTAACTAACTTTCCCTATCTGCAAAACTGTTGTGTGATGCTGCCTTGGTGGAAAATGTGGCTTGGCTACTACCTGGTTGCAATGAATGGGCGGTCTATATGTACCCCTGCCCAAAGTCTCGCCTTGTCTTCAAGGTGAAATTCAAGGAGCTAACCTTGAATTGTAGAAAAATCCTCCCCAAGTAGCCTCAATAGCAGGGAGATCCTTCAATTGAATTAGTGCTTATGGTGCGATCTAATGAGTGCTTGGATGAACATTGAGAAAAAGTTCTAGCATCAACTTTCATTCTAAGTCCACAGTATGATAAGGGGATAGGGAAGAAACTATCAACAACAAGGCATGAATTACCAAATGAATGGAGGAGCCGCAAGGGGGAGCTAAAGCTTGTAGGCAGCAGGACCAATACGACCTGCCACTGTGAAGGGGCCAAAATACAGTGGAGTGAGTTTCTTGTTGTGATAAGGACGAAGCTTGACATAAACCATGTCACATATGGCATACTTCACATGTCAATGCTTGTGGTCATCATGACTTTTTCATCTATTGTTGAGCACAGTACAAATTAAATTTGAGCAGATCAAGCACCCCATCATAGGCACACAACTCATGTTCTACAACTGAAACAGTAGTGGGACCATGCTCAAAATGGACCAGAGGTGGTGAGTCATGGTGGTACAAGGCAGTAAAATGAGTCATACCAATAGATGTGTGAAATCAAGTGTTTTACTAGAGTTTCACCCAACGTAGCCAATGAACCCAAAGGTGAGACTTAGAGCTAATAAAAACATGGAAGATAAGTTTCAAGGCAGTTATTTACCACATATGTTTAGCCATCTGGCTAAGAATGGTAAATTGTACTATGCTATAGAGTAGTACCTTGTATATAGAAGAGATCCTTAAAAAAAACTGAGAAATATTTATCCCAACCAAACATGATGGAATGAGGGAGTTCATGTAGTTTAGCCACATCACGAACAAATGTTGTTGCTACAATAGTTGTCGGAAAAGGATGTTGTAAGGGAATAAAATGACCATACTTACTCATATGATCAACCACCAAAATAATGGTGTCAAAACCATTGGAAATATAAAGCCCCTTGATGAAGTCCATGGAAATAACTTCCAAATGATTTGGAATTGGCTAAGTTTTTAATAATCCTACTAGCGACTATGCCAAATACTTGTGTAGCTGACAAATGGTGCATTAAGCCACAAAGTGATAAATGTTATGATGAATGTTAGGATTAGTTAAATACAAAGTCTAAAGTGGTTTTACACGATTTGGTGTAAAACCCTTAATAATTCTCACATAATGGAGGTGTGAAATTTGAGTTTGAGTTGTATGCATTTAAAATTTGTCTTTTGGGGTATAAGATGATACAATGAGGTATTTGTGCATGCCCAAAAAGTTTGTAAGTATTTGGATTATTTAAGGTCACTTTGGGAAGGTTGACCAATCTCTCAGGCGACACGTCGCACGTGCATTCAAAAAAAGCACTAATCATAGCAGGCTCCCAAATCAAGTGGTAAAAATTTTGTGACCACCTGAAGCACACTCAAATCCATTTCTACTTGAGGACAAATTCCCTTTGTATGAATTTTTCCACCCATAATGACAACACAACATAGAAAGTAGTAGAAGTCAAAAGGACACTAATGGGTTTCACAATATCCATAGACACAAAATTATAGATGGTGTCACTATCAATAAGGACAATCATATGGTGGGTTCCAATGTGATCATCTAGTTTCATAGTGTGGGTAAAAGTAATTCCTACCAAAGAATTGAGAGACAGAGTAACTATGGTTTCCTCGCCTATAATATCTATCAATGAGTCCAGCAACGGTGGTGGAAAATTGACAACGGTAGGTGGGTCATCATCCTCAAGAACTAAAGGACATAGAAGGCTTTTTGAGCACAAGTAGCCATAATTCAACTTCTTCTCACATGTAAAATAGACCCCACGAAAGAGACAACCATTGCATTCAGTCTCCAAAATTCAGCATACAATGGAAGCCCCCTTAATTGGCTAGGTGCAAAAGAGGAAGATCAAGAGGTATTCGTTGGGGAGCTTAGGTTAGACAATTTAAAAGTAGCCACTAGTATGGTTTTGAAGGGGAGCGAAGAAACTTGATGAGAAAGTAAGGTGGGGTTGAATGACTTCTCTAAAAAATGACTCAGGCCCATGGCTTGATCCAAAGAGTTGATTGTCACCTTCTACACGTTGGGTTGTCTCTATAATTTGTTCCAAGCCCAATGAATGTAAGATGTTCATTGCCCCTCTAATGTCCTCTTTAAGCCCTTTTACAAAACTCCCTCCAAGATATGGTCTGAACATCAAACACGCGAGAAGCCAAAGACTTAAAGACCAAATGGTACTCTCGAACTGTACTTGTCTGCTTTATCGACAAAAATTCTTCTGATAAAGACCCCACAAACGTAGCTCAAAATCAAGGCAACAAGTACTTCAAGCTAGTCTGAGACATGATCAGGCAACGACAATGTTCCCACTGAAAGTAAGTGAACTTATTTCCCTCAAATCCAATAATAACAATTTATAACTAATACACATCCAACAAACTATTCAACAAAAAATACTTCTCTACCAAAAAAATCCTACCCTCCAGATTGTCACTCAAAAATAGAAGGAGCTCAATTCGTGGAGGTTGGTAATCTCTCCCAAGCAAAGAGGTTTTGAGCAAAAAAGATTCTATGGACCAACCTTCAGCAGAGGCGTCAACATCATTGGTGTGACAAATGCAATCGACACTCAGGACGAAAGAGTCACCAAAATCAGGATGGAGGTCCTTGTTCAATTGGTGATCCAATAGTTTGAGGGTCTTCTCAAGCACAAAAATATGGTCCACACTAGTTTCAAGGAATCAATCTCTTTGGGAAAGTGTTGGACATCACTCTGCATCATACTCGGTTGTTCCTCAAGAGGTTCAACTACTGCCTCAAGCTTTTTAGCCATGGTGGATCGTAGTGTCTTTGATACCAATTGATATAGTCAACCTGCACAATATCACACCGGCGCACCAATACAAGAATATGGCTAAAGGAAATTGTGAGTATATATGGCTTTTTTGGCATAACCTTTACTTATACTTTTATACAATAGAAGAAGAGAAGTAGAAGTTTAAGTTTTTGTAGATACTGTTTATGTGGTCCACTTTAAAAGAGCTTTTAAAATTACAAGAATATGTTTTAATGAAATTAATTATTTCTTTGAGTAGAATAAGGATGAAATAGGAAATCTATTATTAAAAATGGACAAAATTGGAAACTTTACAATTTAGTTAAAACTTAAAACAACCTCCTTTGTTTTTTCAAAAGAGCTTTCTAGAGAAGCTAGTAGAGACTTACTTTTTAAAGAATATCTTATAATCACCTAAAGCACTTTTTTAAATTAACCCAAACACTCCCCCAAAATAACTTTTAGGCTCTAGAAGTGTTTTTAAAGCTATGCCAAACATGCTCATATTGATAACGAGGAATTCAACAACATTGTTCTATCCTAAATGGTTACAAAACCTTGCCAAAATTCTCCACACATGTAAATGACATCCCACCCTTCTATTTATTTCTCACAATGGTAAAACAAGATCACCCTACTCTTTATATACTCAATAATAGCCCAGCTCGACAATCCCAATGCCTAACTAACTTTCCACAACTGCAAAACTACTTTATGATGTTGATTTGGTGGTTTATGTAGGTTGCAACCACCTAGATGTCTATGTGTTGAGATTGGTTAAATATAATGGTTAAGTTGTTTTAAATAGAGAGGTGAAAAATACTTAACAATTTTACTTAAGTTGAAGCGAAATTATGAGTTTTCGTTGTAGGCATCTATAATTGACATTTTTGGGTCTAAAGTAATACAATAAGGTATCTAAGGATACCCAAAAAGTTTGAGAACATTTGGAGTTGATTTGGTATGAAAACGGTCCTTAGGGGTGATACATCGCCTATGGCCATTAAAGCCAGTGGCTGCAACAAGAGACATGTCATCTCTTGGTTGGCGACATGTTGCATGTCACTGGGTAATTAATGTGTTTTTTTAGCTCCAAAACAGTGTCTTTAAGTGATTCTTTCCTATTAGCTAAGCCTAATGACAGTGCCTAAACTATAAAATGGGTCTTTAGAGTTGTGAAGCCTTGATCACATTTTTAACTCCCTCTCTCTCTCTCTCTCTCTAATCTCACTCTTTCTAACTTCCTGAGAACACTCGTTTTTTCTAAGAAATTTACCAAGAATTTCTTGAATTGTGTGAGCTTCAAAGGCTTGTTTAATCCAATTTCTCATCCATCTTATAGAAGCTTCAAGAAACTTTGGGAATGCTTGGAATGAAGATTTTGGACAACGATACTCCTCGTGTATAAGCCTTGGGTTCTTCATAACAGTTTCTTTTACATAAGATGTTTTTATTTTTGTTTTTTAGTTTCTCATTACTTTTTGTCATTTCTCTTTTGATAGTTCTATTATATTTTATGTGGTGTTTCCATTTATCTAGGTGGTGTAATTTCAGTCTCCATTTTATGTCAATCTCTAAATTTTATTTTAATCATTGAATTTTCAAGATTTGGCATCATACTATGCATGTGTTTCTTGATTAGTCTCTAGGGTTTGTATTAATTGGATAATTACAATTAATCATTGTTAATTTATAGTTTGTAAGCCATAAATTCTTAACAATAAAAATCTTTATCCTCTAATCTCTCATTTCTTTGTGTTTTTCATAATTATTAACGGAGGAAAATTGCTAATATCTTCTACAAATATTCTCTTGGATGAAAGGCATGTTTGTATAACTTTGCAACATAGATGCAAATTCTTTTAAAATATGCGTGACATAAATGGAAATGTGAATTGAAGGTCTTCATCAACAAAAGATGATACTTCACTATGGGATCCTAATCTAATGGTGCAGGGTATCATCGAATTCCTTAATTCTAAATGTGTAGATTTCAAAATTTTGTATAAGAAATGCTTGCAGCCATTTTTGTTTGAGTCAGAGTTTATTGTCAAACACATGAGTACAATTGTGAATGTTAATGAACAATTCAATGACTATTGTTGTGCTTGCTTTGTTTGTGAAATTATTGATCATCATGTGAAATATGGTCATTTTCAAAAGAAATATAATGGTATTAGGGTTTATACAATTGATATAGAGATCATTGTGCTCTTAAATAAATTTAATTGCATTATCGTAATTGATTATGAGATCATTGTAACCTTAATTAAATTTAATGGCAATCAATGAGGAATGCATTGTAACCCTAATTGATTTAATACATTCAATGAGGAATGTATGGTAATCCTAAATAAATTTGATGTGATTCATGCAATTAGTTATGAGACTATTGCAACTTTAAGAGAAGCTAAACATGTCAATGCAATTGATAATGAGATCATTGCAAAATTAAATGAAGAAGCTAAGGTCAATGCATTTGATGATGAGATCATTACAAACCTAAGTAAAGTCACTAAGGCCAATGAATTTGATTTTGAGCTCATTGCAACCTTGAGTGAAGTTAATGCAACCCATGGAAAGGTGCAAGGATGGTAGTATGATACTTATGCCAACGTTCATGCAACATATGATAAGACTCTTTTTCAAACCTTTAAAAGTGGAAAGGACGGAGTTGAAGTCCAAATGGAAATTGAAAAGAGATCCAAGGTACTTGGAAGGGGTAGCATTGATTTGTGTTTCACTAATGGAAAGAAAGTGACATTAACAATTGTTTTCTATGTTTCCAATTTAAATAGAAACATAGTATGTTTGAATCCGATAAGCTCACTTTGACTAAATTGGAAATGGTTACTCATGTGGTGAAATGATCAAACTTTGTACTCTAGTTAATTATGATAATAATATGGCATTTAGTTTTTGTGATGTGATTAATTTTAATTCTATTACTTTGTGGCATCATAGACTTACTCATATAGATTATAACATAATTAAAAACATTATCAAATGTTGATTGATTAATTGTGATATGAATGAGCATGATAAATGTGAATTATATGTTAACTCTAAAATTATTAATAAATATTTTCCTAGTATTCATAGATGTTCAAACTTGTTGGATTTGATACATAGTAATTTATATTAATTAAATGGCACGTTGACTAAAGGAGGAAATATATACACATAAATTTTAATAATGATTGCTCTATTTATACTTATGTGTATTGCTTAAAAGTAAGGATGAGACATTTAATGCATTTGAAATCTATAAAGCTGAAGTCGAAAATCAATTGGAAAGGAAAATTAAGACTCTTAGAAGTGATAGAGTTTGAGAATAATTTTCAAATAATTTTAAAGTATTTTGTGAAAAAAAAAATATGGCATCATTCATGAATGCACTGCACCCTACACTCCGGAAGAAAATGCGATAGATGAAAGAAATAATATAAAATATCTTGATACGATTAAATTTATGCTTTTACAAGCTAAATTGTGTTATAATTTGTAAGGTGAAGCTTTGCTTAGTACATGTCATATATTTAATCAAATAACTAGGGTCTATAGGCTATTAGACTTGGAGTCTAATGTGATAATTGAATCAAGAGAAGTGAAGTTCTTCGAGAATTTTTTACATTGTGATAGCAACTCTCAAGAACTCATATGTGTTGGAGAATCTCTTGAAGAGAAAGATCCAAAGGCTAATGAGCAACCTATATTTCCTCGGAAAGGAAAAGGCTTAAATGAAACATATTCTCAAGTGGAAACTTTCTACCTAGTAGAAGGTAATCTTGATGAAGTCATAAGGAAAATTCATATGGTTCTTCAAGTTGAGGATGATCCTAAAACTTACCAAGAAGCAATGTCTTCGAGATACTTCATATTTTGGAAGAAGACAATCAATGATGAGATGGATTCACTTATGTCAAACCACACTAGGGAATTGGTTGACCTTCCACAAGACTCAAAACTAATTGGGTGCAAGTGGGTATTTTGGAGGAAATATCACACAAATGACACTTTAAAACCCTTCAAGTCTAGATTAGTAGTCAAAGGGTTTAAACAAAAGGAAAGAATCAATTATTTTGATACATATGAATCGGTTGCTGAGACAACCTCAATAAGAGTTTTATTTGCTTTATCATCAATATATAAGGGAAATTTCATGTTCTATGCATGATAACTTAGTGAATTTTTTTAATATGCCAACATAAGTAACTATCCCAAATATATGACAATTTTAATTTTTTGGACAAAAATACCACTAACATTCAAACACTCATTTTCTCTCCTAGTCTGAACTCTCTCTCTCTCTCTCTCTCCAATGTCTCTCATTCTCTCACTCTCTCATTCTCATTCTAATCTTGTAGATCTCGAAAAAATACCAAAATTTAAAAAAAAAATCACCTGAAATGGACATTTGAGTGAAAAAATATGAACTTCCAAATTTTTTGTCAAATTTCAGTGCAGAACATCGAAAAATCATTGTTTTGGTCAAAAATCAAGTTTTCATGATTGTAACGTCCCAAATTACCTAATAAGGCTTAGGGCTTTGATTAGGGGGTCAGGATGGAAAATTATAGAAATTATGTGATAAATATGTGTTTATGTGATATATATATGTGTATCGTTATATGATTAAGTGAGTTATATTATAATATGACTAGATATGCTTGTTTAGGTGTATTAAATATGCATGTGGACCCGTTTCTTATCAGAAGGGCGATTTTTGTAATTTGGCCCATTATGGATATATTTGGAATATATGTGCCTATATGTGATATATGTATGAGACCACATTATTATGTGGATATATTTGGGTTACTCGGCACGAGGCGATCCTAGGGCTTGGCCCGATTATAGTACAGGATTAACGTTATAATGAGAATGTTTTATTAACATATTAAATGCACTGTATTTACCTATGTTATGTAATAATTGTTGGTCTGTATACCTGATTGGGGAAGCTCAACTTATAAGCTGAGGATTATCTATGTTATCTAATGAAGGGCTTGGCTTAATAGCCAAGGGTATAACCGGTTCTAAGGTTAAGACTAGACTTATTAGTCAAAGGTTAAGAGTCGACTTATTAGTAGAAGGTTAAGAATCGACTTATGAGTCGAAGGTTAAGACTCGACATATCAGTTGAAGGTTAAGACTCAGCTTACCAGTCGAAGGTTAAGACTCGACTTATCAGTCAAAGGTTAAGACTTGGCTTACCAATCGAAGGTTAAGACTCGGCTTACCAGTCGAAGGTTAAGACTCGACTTACCAATCGAAGGTTAAGACTCGACTTATTAGTTGAAGGATAAGACTTGACTTATCAGTCAAAGGTTAAAGACTCAACTTATCAGTCGAGGGTTGAAAGACTCAACTTATTAGTTGAAGGTTAAAGAACTCGGTTTATGAGTCCAGAGTTTAAAGGCTTGGCTTAGAAGTCGAGGGTGGTAATAGCATGTCGAACACTAGCCGACAGGGTTAAGCTAATCCGGAAGTGAGATATATGCTTGAACGCCTCTAGGGTCGTCTAGAATGTTAAGTATCAGACTTGCTTGGCCAACTCTAAGGCTGGTTATATGAAAGATGGGCACTAAGCCCTAGTGTGACTCTATAGTCACTTATTTGAATTAATTGCATGCATGAGTAGGGTTATTACCACTGGCATGCTAGTTATGAATTTGCGATCTGATAATGTTTTGCTTATACGCATGTTTATGTTTTCTTGTTGAGCCTTGGATCACGGGTGCTAAATGGTGCAGGTAAAGGAAAAGAAAAGCTGACAAGCCATGAGCTGGAGAACTTTAGGGGAAGAGTGTGCATATGCAGCCTACTCATCCACCATGGCCGAGGCTATCAGTTAAAACTAGGGTTGGACCCTGATTTTTCTTCCTAGGTCGACTTTTGTATTTTTTGGGTTTGCAACTGTTTTAAACTACAATAGGATCCCATGTGTGGAAGTTAAACTCTTTATAATGAAATGGTTGACTTTTGACCAAAATTTTTAGTATCTATATATGTGGTTAGTTTTAATTACACGGTTTAAACTCAAACGACTTGTTTAACGAGTTAAGCACTATTTAAATTACATAGTGTAACAGTCCTAGATTAGGAGGACATTACAACTTGGTATCAGAGAAGTTTAGGTTTATTCATTCCTGAAGATTGGTTGGGCATGTACACTCGTCGCTGAAGACAAGCTCGACTTAGGGTTCGATAACTATTTATGTTAATTCGTGTTACCTGCTTAATTGACATATGAATGTCTTATTTGCATGCTTGTTTAGGAAGCATGAGTTATACTGATAAGGCTTGGCCCTTGACTGTTATGTACATGATAAGGAATGTTCTTATCAACACTTTGCTTGGGCTTGAATCTAAACTAACTTTCTTATTAGCATGATTATTGTGTGTGGAAGCTATTGAACTGCTTATTAGCACTTTTATGGCATGTTTATGCTTAATTATCTGGTTTTGGACCATGGGGATTGGTGCTGGGCACCGATATTGCTGCTTAATGTGCTGAGTCATTGATTGCAAATAAGTTTGGAAGTATGCTTCCAAGGAAATCAAATGAGTCAGTCGGCGCTGGAAGTCAGGTCAGAGATAACGACCAGGGTCAGAACCCTCCGTCAGCTCCTGAAAACTTGCAACAGGTGCTTGCTGATATGCAAGCTAGGATACAGAGGCAGGATGAAGAAATCCTCATGTTGAGACAATAGCAGGTTCTAGCAAGGAACGCTACACCGGTTGCACCACCTATTGTGGCACTAGTATTACAGCAACAACTAAGGGCTGCAAGTGGGTGGGAGCCTCTCTATGAGCACTTCATGAAGCAGCACCCTCCTACCTTTGAGGGAGGGCCAGAACCGTTGCAAGCTGAGCAGTGGATGGGTATGACCACCTCCATCTTGGACTTTATGGGGGTTGCATGTAATTATAGAGTGGCATGTGTCATTCATGTTTCAAGAAGACGCCTGAATCTGGTGGGAAGTGGTATCCCAAACCAGAGACGTGAAGACCCCGAGCTGGGAGAAATTCATATAACTATTCAATGAGAAATACTATAATGATGCAGTGAAAGCTGCAAAGGCTGATGAGTTCAGCAATCTGGTGCAGGGCACCATGACTGTTACAGAGTATGCTAAAAAAATTTATAGGTTGGCCAAGTTCGTTGTAGACTTGGTGCCAATTGATGTGATAAGGTAGGAGAGGTTTTTTCGAGGGCTAAATGTTATGATATCCCGGGATGTTAATATTACTTCAGTACCCAGAGTGATGACTTATGCATAGGTAGTGGAGAAGGCCCTTACTGCTGAGGGCATTAAGAACAAGATTTGGTGCGAGAACGCAGCCAGAAGGGACACTAGGAGGGTGGGATCTCCCTTTATTGGAACTAGTTGGGGTGGAGGCCCTAGTGACCATAAGAGGAAGACCCCATATACCATGATAGTTCCAGGCCCAGATAGGAGGCCACAGGGTATACAGGCTGGCCGCCAGGGCGGTAGTGAGAGCTGGAGGACTTATCCAAAATGTGCCAGATGCATGAGACATCATCTGGGAGAGTGTCAGGTGAAGGCCTGCTTTTTATGTTGCATAGTTGGGCACCTCAATAAAGATTTCCCAAGGGCGAAGAAGGAAGAACAAAAGAAGTCGGATAGCTTGGCTTTGGCTCGAGTGTTTGCATTGACACAATCAGAGGTTGAGGCTCAACCCTCAGTGGTGACAGGTCAACTTTCTAGTGCTGACACTTCTTATTATGTTTTTATTGATTATGGGGCTACACATTCCTTTGTATCTAGTAGGGTGATCGATAGGTTGTGTAGGCCATGGGAATACTATGCAGTGGGTTTTGAAACTTTGTTGCCTACTGGGGAGTTAGTAGTTTCCAGGAGATGGGTCAGGTTGTTACCAGTGGCAGTGGATGGTAGAGAGTTGTTAGTTCTTATAGATTTTGTTATGACCGACTTTGATATGATCTTGGGTATGGACTGGTTAACCAAGTAGGGGGCGACAATAGATTGCAAGAAGATGGTAACCTTTGAGCCTGAGGGTGAGGATCCCTTTGTACTCATTGGCACTATGCATGGACCTCGTATACCTATGATATCTGTACTTAGAGCTAGAGACCTATTGCAGTGGGGATATATAGGATTCCTAGCTAGTATGGTGGATACCACCCAAGTTGTGCTAGTGGGATGAGGATAGACCAGATTATTTTGTGAGTTTCTAGATGTGTTTCCAGAGGATCTGTCAAGGTTACCTCAACACAGGGAGATAGAGTTTGTGATTGAATTGGCGCCAGGGACAGAGCTAGTGTCTAGGGCACCTTATAGGATGGCTCCGGCGGAGCTAAAGAAACTAAAGGTTCAATTACAGGAGTAACTAGACTCAGTTTTTATCAGACCCAGTTTTTCGCCATGGGGCACACCAGTTCTCTTCGTGAAGAAGAAAGATGATTCTCTGAGGATGTGTATTGATTATAGAGAACTTAATAAGTTGACTATCAAGAACAGGTATCCTCTGCCAAGGATTGATGATCTGTTTGATCAGCTACAAGGTAAGACGGTATTCTCCAAGATAGATCTTCGATCTGGTTACCACCAGCTGAGGATCAGGGAGGAAGATATACTGAAGACAGTTTTTCGCACCAGGTATGAGCATTATGAGTTTTTGGTTATGTCATTTGGATTGACTAATGCCCCGGCAGCATTTATGGATCTGATGAACAGAGTGTTCAAAGATTACCTGGATCAGTTTGTGATCGTCTTCATCGACGATATTCTAGTATATTCTCGGTCAGAAGTAGAACATGAGCAGCATCTCAGGTTGGTTCTACAGAGGTTGAGGAAGCACAGCCTATTTGCGAAGTTTATAAAGTGTGAATTCTGGTTACCATAGGTGACTTTCTTAGGTCACATAGTGAGTAAGGATGGAATTATGGTAGATCCAGCAAAGATTGAGGCGGTCGGAGACTGGCCAAGGCCGAAAAATGCTTCAGAGATCATAATTTTCTTGGGATTGGCAGGTTATTACAGACACTTTGTGGAGGTGTTTTCCAAGATTGCTTCACCACTGGCAAAGTTGACACGAAAGAATCAAAGGTTTATGTGGTCAGACAGGTGTGAGGACAGCTTCTAGAGACTAAAGAAGAACCTGATCACCGCTCAGGTTCTGAGTCTTCCTACAGATCAGGAAAATTTTGTGGTTTATTGTGATGCCTTGAGGCAGGGTCTAGGTTGTCTTCTTATGCAGACATGGAAGGTGATTGCCTATGCATCATGTCAGCTGAAGGAGTATGAGCAGAGGTACCCCACACATGATATTGAACTTGCAGTAGTGGTTTTTGCACTAAAGGTGTGGCGGCACTACTTATATGGTGAGAAGTGTGAGATATACATTGATCACAAGAGTTTGAAATACTTCTTCACCCAGAAGGACTTGAACATGAGACAAACGCGTTGGCTAGACCTGGTGAAGGATTATGGCTGTGAAATTCTTTATCACCCAGGGAAAGCCAACGTAGTGGCAGATGCCTTAGCCGGAAGGGTCCATGACAGTTGTACAATGTTAGGCAGATATCTAAAGAGTTGGCAAAGGATATGACTAGAGCAGGTATTGAGCTAGTAGTGGGCCAGTTGGCCACATAACCCTGCAATCTACTCTTTTGGAGAGGATCAAGGAGAGATAGTTGAGTGACCCACAGTTGGGGAGGATTATAGGGTATGTCCTAGCTAGAGTGGATAGGGATTATACAGTGTCAGACATGGGTTTATGGAGATACAAAGAACGGATTAGTATTACGATGGACACTGGGATCAGGCGGGAGATTCTGGATGAATCTCATACTACCCCTTATTCTCTACATCCAGGCACTACGAAAATGTACTCGGATTTGAAAGCCTTATATTGGTAGCCTGGATGAAGAAGGATATGACTGAGTATGTGGTGAAGTGCCTAACCTGTTAGCAGGTCAAGGCAGAGCATCAGATGCCAGCAGGGCTATTACAGCCTCTGGATATCCCAGAGTGGAAGTGGGAGGACATCACAATGGATTCCGTGGTGGGGTTGCCCAGGACAGTGGGCCAACATGATTTAGTCTAGGTCATCAAGGAAGTCAGCTCACTTTCTACCAATGAGGATGAATTACACGGTTGACCAGTATACAGATTTCTATGTGAGAGAGATAGTATGCCTTCATGGGACTCTGAGATCTATCGTGTCAGATAGGAACCATATATTTACTTCCAAGTTTTGGGCAAGTTTACAAAAGGTGATGGGTACACAGTTGAAGTTCAGTACAACTTATCATCCTCAGACTGATGGATAGTCTGTGAGGACCATCCAAATACTGGAGTACATGCTGAGAGTATGTGTATTGGAATTTGAGGGGTCCTGGAGTAAATATTTTCCTTTCATAGAATTTCCCTACAATAACAGCTACCAGTCGAGTATTGGAGTGGCACCTTATGAGATGTTGTACAGTAGAAAGTGTAGATCGCCAATTCACTGGGATGAGATGGGTGAGAGGAAATATTTGGGTCCTGAGGCAGTTTAGAGGACCACTGAGGCTATTGAGAAGATTAGAGCTCGGATGCTCGCTCCTCAAAGTAGACAAAAGAGTTGCACTGATCCCAAGCATAGAGATATAGAGTTCCAGGCTGGGGACTATGTCTTCCTCCACATTTCACCATTGAGAAGGGTGAAGCGGTTTGGGAAGAAGGGCAAGTTGAGCTCTAGGTTTGTTGGACCATTTGAGATCTTGGAGAGGATCGGTCAAGTGGCCTATAGGTTGGCCTTACCCCCGGCACTGTCTAGCATCCACAACATTTTTCATATTTCCATGTTGAGGAAGTATGTATCTGATGAGACTCATATGCTTAGTTATGAGGATCTGGAACTGGAGACAGATTTATCCTATAAGGAGCAACCAGTTCAGATTTTAGACAGGAAGGATAAGGTCCTGAGGAACAAAACTATACCTTTAGTTAAGGTATTATGGAGGAACAACAAGGTGGAGGAAACGACCTGGGAGCTGGAGTCAGATATGCAGAATCAGTATCCCGAGATGTTCAGGTAAAATTTCGAGGATGAAATTCCTGTAAGGAGAGGATAGTTGTAACATCCCAAATTACCTAATAAGGCTTAGGGCTTTGATTAGGGGGGTTGGATAGAAAATTATGGAAATAATGTGAAAAATATGTGTTTATGTGATATATATGTGTATCGTTATATGATTAAGTGAGTTTTATTATAATATGACTATATATGCATGTTTAGGTGTATTAAATATGCATGTGGACCTGTTTCTAATCAGAAGGGAAATTTTCGTAATTTGGCATGTTATGCGTATGTTTGGAATATATGTGATATATGTGTGAGACCACATTATTATGTGGAAATATTTGGGTTACTCGGCACGAGGCGACCCTAGGGAGTAAGTTAGCAGGTAAGTTACAACGGGATCTAATACCCAACTTGGGGTGAGTCAAGGGGTATTTTGTGTATTTAGCACATTACCAGGATATCGGGTAATGGGAGTAACTATTTGATGATATATTTGGAGTTAGTGAGATTAGGAGGGATTTCTAGGAATTTTGACCATTGTACCCTCGATGACGTTTTTGGGTATCCCGAGCCATCGAGGTTTACTTAGAGTTAATTGAACTCGAAGTAACCTCATAAACAGACTACACTTGGAACGTTCAGCTCTCTCAACTCTCCCTCTCTCTCTTTCTCTCGTCATACTCTCTTTCTCTTCTAATTCCTTGGGAATTCTTTGCGATTTAAGGAGAATCAAGGCTAGCTTAGGCTTGGGATTGCTTGGGGGAAGGCTTAGCATCGATTAGGGCCATAGATGTAATGATTTCTATCCATAAATCTCTATGTTTCTCTGGTTTTTAGTTGAGTTTTTGGAGTTTTAGAAACTCAGTTCTGAGTTGGGGATTTGATGGGGGTTTTGCCAAGATTTTACTTGGGTTTTGATGATATTGAACTGCTGAATCTATTGGGAACATTACTTTTGGGATTTAGCTATGTTTTGATAGGTTTTTGGAGGGATTTGACTTGAAGAAAACGGGGAAAATTCTGGGTTTTCATGTCGAGCCACGACCCTGTTCATGGGGCGCCGAGACTCTCATGAGTGCAGGGAGAAGTAGGTGTTGTCAGCCCATTTGAGTCGCGGCGCCAGTAGTGGCGCGCCGCGGCACGTGTGGAAACAGAGGAGAGCCTCGGGCTCTCTGACTTGGGGTTGGCCGCAGCTCTTTTTTTTTTTATCTGCGGCGCTTGAGGGGTTTTTGATTCCCGGGAAGGTTTTGAGTGCGGGAGCTCAAACCTAAGGGCTCCGGATCAATCCTACTACCCAGTTCAGTAGAATTTGACATCCCGAAGGCTAGGACTCGATCCGGAAGCCTTTATTTGCTCTTTGTTAACGTGATTCTATATTATGGTTGTGACTAGGTTATCGCTAGGGGTTCGAAACTGGGATCGTGCTCGATGGTCGTTCTTAAGATACACTACACTCAAACCTGAGGTAAGAAAACTGGACCCACTCTGCGTTTTGGGCTTGGGCCAATTATAGTATAGGATTAACATTATATTGAGAATGTTTTAATAAACATATTAAATGCACTGTGTTTATTAATGTTATGTAATAATTGTTGGTCTGTATATCTGATTGGGGAAGCTCAGCTTATAAGCTGAGGATTATCTGTGTTATCTGATGAAGGGCTTGGCTTAATAGCCAAGGGTATAACCGGTTCTAAGGTTAGGACTCGACTTATCAGTCGAAGGTTAAGACTCGACTTATCATTCGAAGGATAATACTCGACTTATCACTCGAGGGTTGAAAGAATCAAATTATTAGTTGAAGGTTAAAGGACTCGTCTTATGAGTCGAGAGTTTAAAGGCTCGGCTTAGAAGTCGAGGGCGGTAATAACGTGCCGAACGCTGGCCGATAGGGTTATACGAACCCGGAAGTGAGATATACACTTGAACGCCTCTAGGGTCGTCTAGAATGTTAAGCATCAAATCTTCTTGGCCAGCTCTAAGGCTAGTTATAAGAAAGATGGGCACTAAGCCCTAGTGTGATTCTATGGCCATTAATCTGAATTAATTGCATGCATGAGTAGGGTTATTACCACTAGCATGCTAGTTATGAATCTGTGATATGATAATGTACTGCTTATAAGCATGTTTATGTTTTCTTGTTGAGCCTTGGCTCACGGGTGCTAAATGGTGCAGGTAAAGGAAAGGAAAAGCTCGACCAGCCATGACTTGAAGAGCTTCAGGGGCAGAGTGTACATATGCGGCCTACTCGTCTGCCACGGTCGAGGCTATCAATTGGAACTAGGGTTGGACCCTGATTTTTCCGCCTAGGTTGGGTTTTGTATTCATTTTTCGGTTTGTAACTGTTTTAAACTACGATGGGATTCCATGTATGGAAGTTAAACTCTTTTAATGAAATAGTTGACTTTTGACCGAAATGTTTAGTATCTAAACTTGTGGTTTGTTTTAATTACATGATTTAAACTCAAACGAACCATTTAGCTATTTAAATTACACGGTGTAATGGTCTTGGATTAGGAGGACGTTACAATGATTGCATCACAAAAGCATCGAAACATCATCGATTTTTCATTGAAAAAGTATCGATTTTGCATCGAAAAAGCATTGTTTGGGCCAAAAACACAAATTTTCATGATTTCATCACAAAAGCATCGAAACACTCATTTTTCCATCGAAAAAAACATTTGTTGGCCAAAAATCAAGTTTTCATTATTGCATCGCAAGAGCATCGAAACCCAGTCGATTTTGCATCAAAGTCTTGCCTCAAAATATACACACCATCTTACTGCAGATTCTCAAAATCTTGCCTCAAAATCTAACTACAAGGGTAAAGCCAAAGTTATAGTTGGTAATGGTTCTTCCCTCTCTATTGCACATGTTGGCTTAAATCCAATTGCTACTAATAACAATATTCATTCTTTGGTTCTTTAAGATGTCCTGCATGTCCCAAATATAACCAAAAATCTTCTTAGCATTTCTCACTTTACAAAAAACAATAATGTAATCTTAGAGTTTGATTCTGCTTGTTGTCTTATTAAGGACAAGACAACGAAGCAAGTACCTATGTAGGTTTTTCTTAGTCATGGTCCATAGAACTCGATGTCAACCAGTCAAAATTCAATGATTCTTCATAATCAGCCTGCCATCTCTCCACCAATGCTCAATCCTACTCTGTTGTCAATTCTATTTAGTCGAATGACTCTAGTTGTACAAAGAGTTCAAGTGTTGTAACTCTTTGGCATTGTAGGCCTTGTCATACCTCTAAGTCCATTCTAAATAAAGTACTTTCAAATGTAAATCCCCCAACTCAAATGTAATGATATGCCCTTCTGTGATGCTTGTCGGTATGGGAAACATCATTGCTTTCAGTTTCCTATTTTAGTAGCTAAAACCAATTGTCCATTTGATCTTGTACATTCTGATGCTTGGGGTGCTTTATTTTATCCATCTCTGGATGGATATAAGTACTATGTTAGTTTCATAGATGATTTCACAAAGTTTGTATGTATTTTTCCAATGAAATCAAGTTTGTCTACTTTGGTTGTGACATTTGTTTGGCAAGTCCAATAAGTATACATCAACAATGTTTTCCTTAATGGGGAGCTTAAAGAGTCGGTGCTTATGCAACAGCCTTAAGGCTTTGAAAGTGTTGATTTTCCTTCTTATGTTTGCAAGTTAAATAAAGCTTTGTATAGTCTTAAACGATGCCCAAGGGCCTGGTGTGACAAGTTGAAGGAGTCTCTGAAACAGTGGAGGTTCACAAATTCAAGGTTAGATATATCACTCTTTTTTACCGAAAAACATGGCAAGTCAATTTTCTTATTAGTCTATGTTGATGACATACTAATAACTGGTGAAGATGCAGCCTATATTCACAAGTTAATCACAAATTTACATATGAAGTTTGCTCTCAAAGTTCTCGGTCCAGTATCTTACTTTTTGGGTTTTGAAGTCTTTAGAAACAAAGTTTGTTTATATCTCACTCAGACCAAGTATACTAAGATCTTTTGTACCATTGCCAACTCCAATATGTCCTAGTGCACAATTGTCTCTTGATCAAGGTGTTCTTCTTGCTACTCCTTTCATGTATAAGACTATCATTGGTGCGCTTTAGTATGTCACAGTAACCCGACCAGATATAGCCTTTGTATCAACAAACTTAGTCAGTTGTTAAAGGCTCACACTTCGGATCACTGGGCTGCGTACAATAGATTAATATATCTAGTTGGCACGTTCAATCTTGGTTTGTTTTTCACACCAGCATCATTTTTGGATATTCAAGCATACTCAGATGCTGATTGGGCATGTTTGATTAATGATCACCGATCTACTTCTGGATATTGTGTCTATATCTGCGACAATCTAGTCAGTTGATCCTCTAAAAAACATGTGGTTTCTCGTTCTAGTACAAAATTTGAATATAGATCTCTTGCTTTGGCCAATTCTTAAATTATGTGGCTTCAATCTCTGCTCAAAGAACTTGATATCTCTATGACTCAACCTCCAATTTTATGGTGTGATAACCTTGGTGCCAGTTCACTTGCCTCAAATTTTGTATTTCATGCCCAGACGAAGCACATCAAGAATTATCTTCACTTTGTGATAGATTAAGTTCTAGCTCAAGCACTAGATATTCGTTATGCACCGTCACATCTTCATATTGTAGATTTGTTGACAAAACCACTTGCCATCTCTCAGTTTTGTTCTTTGGCTCCCAAGTTGACACTTCAAGTTCCCCTGTGTCACTTGAGGGGGAATGATAATGACACGCATAACGATTCCAACTGATTAGTTAATTGTTAGTTGGTTAGTTGTATCAGTTAGTTCTGTTAGTTGTAATAACAGTTTTTGTAACCATTTCTTCTAACAATTTTCTGTTACAGCTCCTTTGTAATGTGAGCTACTAGACTCAATATAAATTCAGAAGCCTATGCTTTACAATGTAAAGATTACCATTTTTCATTCATTTCATTTTGTTCATTCTTCTCCAATTTTAGTTCTCCAAACTCAGCTCTCTAGAAGTTCTACAAAGCTTTGGTCTAACACACTGTCACTTTTCTGCCAACGTCATGATCAATCTCTTCAATTATGTAGAAAGTTATGGTGAATCAATGTTAAACATTGTTTCATATTTTTTCTAATATATTTTGAAGAACTCCAAAAAAAAAATTTGAAACTAACCTGACATGACATATCTGATTCCGAATCAGTTTCATTATTTGTAATTATTATTGTAGCATTTTATAGTAAACATGAGTGAGACAAAATAACGATGAATGATATGATATGATATAGTTTTAGTAAGCTAACCTGATATTTTTGTCTATAGAGATTTACAGCAACAGCATGAGCAAGAATGATGTGGTGAACCACAATATAAGGTTCAGTTCCTGAATTTCCAGCACTGCAATTTCCCATGAAGTTAGAGCATCGACCTGGTGCATTAGTACCATTGCTATACCCGGCCATTCCAAACATGTTTGGCTCATTAAATGTTATCCATTTCTTCACCCTATCCCCAAATTCTTTGAAGCAAAACTCCACATAATCTCTATAATCATTCCTGTATATGTATTTATATTATATAGTCGAAAATGAAATTATTATAATGTATAAATGATCACAAATGTTATATATATGTAGTTGTCTTACACAATCTTGGGACTTAAGAATCCACCATACTCATCTTCAAGAGTTTGTGGTAAATCCCAATGGAACAAAGTTACCAAAGGTTGTAGACCTGTGTTCAATAATGAAGAATAACCCAATCAAGTGTTGGAACATATTCTATCGATTATATATATGTGTGTGTGAGAGAGAAAGCTGAGTCACTCACCATTAGATAACAACTCATCTATGAGATTGTTATAGAACTTTACACCCTCTTGATTCACTCCTCTACTTATTTTCCCTCCTATATAAATATATATTATTGTAAACAAAAAAATTGTATAATAACACATAGAAATGAAGGATAATGCCAATTACATTTATTGATCAACTGGGAATAGTACTAACCTGGTAGTAGTCTAGACCAAGAGATGGAAAATCTAAAGGAATCATAACCAATGTATTTCATCAAGGCTATGTCCTCCTATAACATTATATATCAAAATCATTTTAGTATTGTCACATATTGTAAAATACAGAGGAAATAGAGAGTTTTTTGTAGAAGAAAATGTGTATTGAATATGCAGCTCTTGTATTTATAGTTACATAATTTGAGCTTTATACTCAATGGTAAAGCAATGGTATAGGGACACTTGTACACTAGGTAATGACCAAGACTAACTATAATTCCAACTAATATGCACATTAACAACTAATACTACTTATCATCCCCCTCAAACTCATAGGTTGATGAAGAACTATGAGTTTGGATTGTAAGTGTAGAAAACGAGTCGACGACAGGGCCTTTGTAAGACAATCAGCAAGTTGATCATCAGAAGGAGTGAAATGAACGACTAACTATTTGGAAGATACACGCTCATGGATAAAATGAAAATCGATACCAACATGCTTTGTTCGTGTGTGTAGAACCAGATTGGCAGTGAGATAGGTGGTACTGATGTTATCACAAACCAGAATAGGGGCAGAGGTCTATTTCATACATAGATCACGAAGCACAAACTACAACCATGAGAGTTCACCATCACCATCAGCGAGAGCTTGAAACTCTGATTCAGTACTTGAGCGAGGAACAACTTTTTGCTTGGAAGAATGTCAAGAAATCAAATTGTGGCCTAAGAAAACGCAATAAGCTCCAATGCTTCGAAGATCGTCGGTACACGAGGCCCAGTCAGCATCGATATAGCAAGTAAGATTGTAATCTGAATAGGGCTGAAGTGATAGACCAAAGTGAGTCGTGCCCTTCAAATAGCAAAGGATACGCTTAACGGCTTGCCAGTGAGAATCAGTGGGAGAATGCATATATTGACAAACACGGTTCACTGTGAAAGAGATGTCGGGCCTAGTCATAGTGTAATACTGAAGAGCACCAACAATGCTTCGGTATTGTGTGCCATCTTGTAAGAGAGTACCATCATGAGCTGATAAAACAGAGGCAGTTGACATAGGTGTGGGGAATGTCTTGGAATCAAGAATTCCAGCACGATGAAGAACATCTTGAATGTACTTATGTTGTGACAGATGAAGACCATGTGAAGTACGATGAACCTGTATGCCCAAGAAATAATGGAGTCCTCCCAAGTCTATAATTGCAAATTTAGTCTTTAAAGTGTCAAGAAGAGAGGACATGGAAGAAGAGCTACTACCAGTGAGTATAATATCGTCTACATAGACTAAAACAACCAAGAAAAATGATGGAGCATGAAAGGTGAACATAGAAGAATCTGCAAAAGAATTAACAAAACCCCAAGATAAGAGAAAGGAACTAAGTTTGTTGTACCAAGGATATGGGGATTGTTTTAATACAAATAAAGCTTTGTCAAGGCAGCAAACATAATCAGGAAACTCAGAGTTCTTAAAGCCATCGGGTTGTGCCATAGACACGGTTTCAGAAAGAGTTCCATGAAGGAAAGCATTATGCACATCAAGTTGTTTAATGGACCACCCTTCAGAGATGGCAAGAGTTAACACAGTGCAGATGGTATCCAACTTGACAACCGGACTAAAAGTTTCAAAATAGTCAATCCCTTTTGTTTGATGATATCCCTTAGCCACCAAGCAGGCTTTATATTTGTCAATAGTCCCATCATCTTTGAGCTTAACACGGAAAACCCACTTACATCCAACTATTTTTCCATGAGAAGGAGGAGGTACAAGATGCCAAGTTTTTTTGGCCATAAGAGCTTCAAACTCAGTGAGCATTGCTTGATTCAAATGAGAGAACTTGGCTGCCTGTTTATAAGTAGAAGGCTCAAAAAATGCATCAGTAATAGTGCTAAGTAAAACCTTTGGTTTGTGAATGCCAGCCTTGGCCCGTGTGATCATAGGATGAGCATTACAAGATGGTGCAACGGTGTTCTCACATTGGTCATGAAGCTCAACCACCAAATGAGTGGTGGAAGGAGAGGAGTGAGAAGATGGAGAGGGGGTAGGAGGAGAAGGAGAAGGACGGGCTGAAAGAGAAACAGAAGCGGGAGAAGGTGATGAGGGAAGAGAAGAAGAGGAAGAGGAGGAGATGTTGGGAGACTGAACAGAGGGTAAACCAGCAAAAGGAAAATTGGGAGATGGTGAGGAAGTAGAAGGAGTAGGAATAGAAGCAACAGTGGGAGATAAAAATTGAATAGAAGAGGAAAATGAAGTAGAGGAAGAGGAAGAAGAAGGAACAGATGAGAAAGGGTAAGAGTGCTCATTAAAAACAACATGTTGAGAGATATATATATATACGACCTGAGGGCGGATAGAGGCAAAGCTAACCTTTGTGTTGGGAGCTATAGCCAAGGAACAAGCATTCTTGAGAGCGAAAATAGAGTTTATGAGTGTTATAAGGTCGTAAATAAGGGAAGCAAGAGCAGCCAAAGACATGTAAATTATTGTAATCAGGAAGTTTGTTATACAAAGTGAAATATGGACTATGATTCTCAAGGACATGGGTGGGGAGACGGTTAATAAGGTATGTTGCAACATAAAAAGCATAAGACCAATAAGGTAATGGCATATGAGAATGAGCAAGTAGAGAGAGGCCAACTTCTACTACATGACGGTTTTTCCTTTCAACTCTGCCATTCTGCTCAACAGTGTGAGGGCAAGAGAGATGATGAACCAATCCTAAAGATTCAAAATGGCTTTAAAAACTTTGGAATTCACCCCCCCCCCCCCCCCCTCGCTTTAAAAATGTTTGATTTTAGTGTCAAATTGTCGTTCAACCATTTTTTTTTTAATTTAAGGAAGGTAGAGAAAACTTCAGATTTAGATTGCAAGTGATAAAGCCAGGTAAAGCGACTGAAATCATCAATAAACATCACAAAAAATCGAGCACCAGTAATAGACAATTTAGGGGCAGGACCCCAAACATCATGTGAATTTATTCAAAAGGAGCAGTGGCCCTAGAGTTAGATAAAGAGAAGGGCAGCCTATGAGACTTGGCCATTTGGCAAGCATTACAAAAATCAAACTGAGAAGAAACATTGTTTTGAAAATTACAATCTGAAAAAACTTTGGAAAGAACTCTAGAAGAGGGATGACCGAGGCGATTGTGCCATAATGAAGAATCTTGAACACGAGTGAGATGAGCTTGAACACGAGTGGAACCAAAAGTGGGAATGGAAGTGGAACTGACTTTGTAGAGACCTCGATCAAGCACCCCCGTGAGAAGGATTCTCTTGGTGACCTTATCCTTAACATAGAAATGTTTAGAATGAAACTCAATAAGAACATTGTTCTCTCGACATAGTTTAGAAACGCTAATAAGATTATTTGTGAGACTAGGAGTGTGGTAAACATGGCTAAGAGGTAAGGGAAGGAATTTAGATGGTAAAGAAACATGACCAATATGATAAATAGGGAATGACTTACCATCACCAACCTGAACTTGCTCGGACCCATGATAAGGAGAGGCACGATCCATCAGCTAAAAATTCAGAGTGAAATGACTAGTAGCTCCCGAATACATGAACCAGTTGGCAGGGGAGGGAGCAGAAGAACCATCAGTACTAGTGAAACTAGAGAAGGGCATCTGAGGAGGTTGTTGAGGTGATCGTATCATGGTATTAAAATTTCAAGGAGCTTGAGGAATGTATGCAAGGTTGGTACGATGGTAACAAATGTTGGCAGTATGACCAACTTTGCCACATATTTGACAAGAGGGGCGAGGTTGAGACGATTTAGAAGCATTTTGTGAGAATGATTGAGCAGGATAGGGTGGTCAAGATCCTAAGACTCCCAGAAGAGAGTTCAAGGGTTGGTTTGATGAATATAAATGGTTTTTTGAATGAGGAAGCTAATTGGGAAAGGGTTTTGAATTGTTGTTGTTTTTGTTGTGGTATTGGTGTTTGGCAAATTTCTTCCCAGTATTTAACTGAGATAGATTAGCTTGAAGGGAGCTCTAAATGTCTTCACTGGCATTTCTTTCCATCCTATAATCAAAACTTAGTAGTAGGCTATACAGAGTTTCCATAGAAGGTTTATCAGCTCGATTAAGGATACTTGTAACATAAGCATCATATTTAGGACCCAAACCTCCAAGGAAGTAGACGAGTTGATCTTTGGGCAATACAGTTTCCCCAATAGTTGCAAGATGATTGCAATATCCCTTGAGATGTTGAATGCACTGAGCAGCCGTAAGCCTTGAATGCACTGAGCAACCGTAAGCCTTGAGATGGTCTAGAGTTTTCCATGAATCTTGATAATACGTGCCATGGAAGAGGGTGAGTAGATCTCTTCCAGAGCTTCCCAGATTACTTGAGTCGTCTGGAAATTTATGATTTCGCCAAGCATCGCCTCATTCAAGGATAAATAGAACCAGGACATAATCAATCGATTGTATCGATTCCAAGAGATATAGTCGGGATTGATGGTAGTTGAATCGACGGGAAGAAATTTTGAGGGACATGGACGAGTTCCATGGAGGAAATCATCAAGACCGTGAGCCATAACTACATTGAGGAGTTAATTCTTCTAGATAAGGTCATTTTTCTCATCTAATTTCACAGAAAAGATTTGATTCATTGAAGGGGAGGTGGGATTGGTTTGAGTGTTTGGAGCTACATCATTGTCGAAGGTGTTTTGGTTTCCTTCATTCCGGCCGGTAGAGACTTGGGAAGATTCTTGAATATGAGTCATAGCTCTAATACCATGTAAAATAGAGAGAAAATAGAGAGTTTGTTGTAGAAGAAAATGTGTATTGAATATGCAGCTCTCGTATTTACAATTACATAATTTGAGCTTTATACTTAATGGTAAAGCAATGGTATAGGGACACATGTACACTAGATAATGACCAAGACTAACTATAATTACATACCACTAATATGTACATTAACAACTAATACTACTTATCACATATAGTCGAGAGACGGAAAGGAAAAGAGAAGGTTTTAAACAAATGGTACAATTCATTTTAAAAATAAAAAAATATATATCAATAGGAATCATTTTGTTATTTGGCAGAGACCAAATAATGAATTTTTTTTTTAATTTTTGATATAGAATTGCTTTAATATTAAAATTTTAATAAAGCATGAGAAAAAAGACATTGATAAAACGTGTCCCATAAAACAATTGTTGTATATCCTCGTGTCTTCCTAGTTGTGTATGGGTTGGGCTCCTTCGTGTGTTATTTTATTACATAGGGCCAGTTTGGTAACTTTTAGAAAAGCTAAAAGTTTAAAAAGCTATGCAATAAAGATGCATTTTATTGAAGAATTTAACCAGTTAAACGCCAACCTAATTTATAGTTTTTTTCTAAAAGTTGCTTTTTGAAATTTTTTTACCATAAATATATATTTTTTTATCTAAATATTTTTACTTATTTATTATATAGTTATCCAACTAAAAATATTTAAAATAAATTAATATGATTAAACATAAACAATATTGAAATCTTAAATATTTTTTGTTTTGTTTTTAAAATATATTTATAATTTTATATTTATTAAATCTTTTTTATTTTACTTATTTTATATTAACAAACAACATTAATATATACTTTTTTTTTTTAAATGTTTAATATAGAGTTTATTAAACATTATAATATTATTTTTGTATCTCATAGTATTTTCAAATTATAATTTATCAAACACATACTAATCCCATGCTTTAGGAAAAAACAATAAAAAGAAAAATAATTAAAAACATAGAAATTATGAGTTTTACATATTTGTGATAAGTATCAACTTTATCATATATTATTTTATTGTACTAACTTATTTTTCCTTGTCATTGAAAAATACATTTATATATTTTCTACTTGTTAGCATGTTTATAGATTAATTTGTCGAATCAGTTGGTCTAATAAATTGAAACTCAAAATGTACACAGCCTTAAAATAGGGAGGTCAATTACTGGAGAGAGTAGTGTCAACTTTATCATATATTAGTTTGCTGTACTAATTTATTTCTATATCATGACTAGTTTATTATACTATAATCATTATAATTAGAATCTTAACTGCACCAACTAGTTGTAATATATATATACAATTATATTTGTATATTGTATAATATAATCTTTTTTTTTGTTGATGATCACTTTATTAGGGTCTTATCAAAACATATATTTATTTTAACATGTTTAAATGATACAATATTTATATTGAAATCTATTTAGTATGTTAATTATGTGTGAATTTATTTTAATAATATATATGAAAATTATTTTGGTATTTCAATATTTAACAGCATCTTAATCGTATAGTTTACCAAACACTCTAATACAGCTTTTCCATATCATAGCACTTTAAAATTTATTTCCCCACAACACAACTGTAGTTGTTTTTCCTCACAACATAGTTGTACCAAATTGAACCTTAGTGTTGCGAGATAACTTGAAAAGTACCCACTATTAAAATTAATTAATCAAAATTAGCCAATAAATATATTTAGTTTAATATTACCCATTTTTATAATTATATTTCCCTAATACCCTTACTAAAAAATATTGTACTATAAGTGTTTTGAGTAAGAAAAAATATATAAGAGAAACAGTAACTAAAATACTAGGTATATTGCTAAAAAATGAAAGAAGATCACTTAAAATGAGTCACTAGTGTTGTATAGTGTTAGAAGTTTTTGTTTGAATTGAAAAATAAATGGGATTAGTCCCACATTGTTTTTTAGAAGTTTTATTTTTCTTTCTTAGCCTATATAAGGGAATCATGGATAAAATTCCTTGCTTAAGGTATATAAGTATATTAATTATATTTATATTATGGTTTTAGTTCAAAGTTTTATATTCTTAGTGTGGTAGAGTTTGGACATATTTGTTTCGGCGAAGTAATTGAGTTACTTGTCGCTCTCCGTTGTATCCTGGGAGATAGATGTCGAAACCTCTTGGAGGCAACGTATTTGTTTTAAGGAAACTGTGTGCTACACAGGCCTCGATTTTTATTTTGTTGTTATTATTGTTCATTATAATTATTGTTTAGATTAATTATAATTGATATTTATATTGTGTTATTTATAATTATAATCTTTATGTATTGTAACGCCCCACGTCACTATGACTGCTTCCAAGAATGACGACTGGCCCTGCAAACCAACACGAGTCTTTCGAGCGTGCTTTGTCCTCACTCGCACACTTCCTGGGAAAACTTCCCATGAGGTCACCCATCATGAGACTACTCCAGGTCAAGCACGCTTAACTTTGGAGTTCTCAAGTGATGGGCTACCAAAAAGAAGATGCATCTTGTTGGCAAAGGTAATATCCATCAATCCATTTAAGCCATCTTCAACTGTGTAGTCTCATACCTACACAGTCTTGGAATCATCACACTTGACCTTCCCCAGGCGATGTGGGATTGCACAGCTTTTACCTGGTCTTTCCCCATGCGGATCACGGGATTCTGACTGTCACAATCACCCTCCCTTAGGGGTCCAACGTCCCCATCGACCACACTTCCGGCTGGGTCAAGGCTCTGATACCATTTGTAACGCCCCACGTCACTATGGTTGCTTCCTGGAATGACGACTGGCCCTGCAAACCAACACAAGTCTTTCCAGCGTGCTTTTTACTCACTCACATGCTTCTTGGGAAAACTTCTGAGGAGGTCACCCTTCATGAGACTACTGCAAGTCAAGCATGCTTAACTTTGAAGTTCTCAAGTGATGGGCTACTGAAAAGAAGATGCATCATGTTGGCAAAGCTAGTACCCATCAATCCATTTAAGCCTTCTTCAACTATGTAGTCCCATACCTACACAGTCTTAGAATCATCACACTTGACCTTCCCCAGGCGATGTGGGATTGCACAGCTTTTACCTGGTCTTTCCCCCTGCGGATCACGAGATTCTGACTGTCACATGTATCTTTAATTTAGTATATATAAATATTGTATTTATCATATTATGTTTATTCAAGTATTATATCTAATTACGTTATATTTTTTCTACAATCTTAAAACAGATTATCGTTTAATATAATATTTGAATATATTTTATATTATTATAATGTTTAATATATCTATTAGTGATATTTCTATATCTATATATTGAAAGATATTGTTATTGCGAAAAGTTTGTTTGAACTTAAATCTCACTAGAGAAGTTCTATCTAGGAAAGTTTGGTATTAAGTGGGAACTTTTGGGACCCCTCCAGCCTATCCTGGGAACTTAATATTTTCAAAGAAACTAGACTGCTGAAGTAGGGTATAGACCCTCCTACTATTCTTTGGAAATTATCTAGTAAAGATATTTGTATTTGGGGCTGGAGAAATACTCAATAGAAATATTCTACGAGAGGCTAGACCACGAATGGTTGGGTTTTTTTACCCTTCCAGGCTAACCTGAGAATTTTCAAGTTTGATCTAAGTGAAACCGTATAATATTCCGTTGTTAGGAAAATAACACTATTAGTTTTGTGATTTCAAATAAAATGGCAATTGAAGCAAACCAAAATGGCGGGAATAATGAGGTGACAACTGAGTCATCATCCTTGAAAGTTCAAGCTCATACCCAATGGGGTTCTGTTGTGGTTCGTACAAACCATCCTCTGAGAGCTGGGGAAATACTTGAAAAATTCAATGGACAGAATTTTGAAAGGTTGTAACAAAAAGTGTTGTTCTATCTGACTACGATGAATCTTGCGAGATTTGTTACTGATGACGAACAAAATCTCAAAGAAGATAAAAAAAGATGTACATGTCATTAAGACTGTTAAAGACTGGATAAATGATGATTTTCTCTGTCGAAACTACATTTTGAATGGTTTGGAAAACTCTTTGTATGGAGTCTTTGATACAAAGAAAACAACTAGAGAATTGTGGGACCAGAAATATACATCTGAGGATGCTAGTGTAAAGAAATTTGTGGTTAGATGGTTCCTAGATTATAAAATGGTAGATTCCAAATCTATGAGTAGTCAAGCTTAGGAATTACAAATTATCTTGCATGAGATTCACTCTGAGAGTATGATCCTAAGTGAGACCTTCCAAGTAGCTGCATTGATTGAAAAACTACCCCCTGCTTGGAGGGAGTTCAAGAGCTACCTGAAGCACAAACGAAAACATGTGAGCATTAAAGAATTGATTGTTAGACTTCGTATTGAAGAAGACAACAAGATTTCTAAAAAAAAAAATAAGTTCTAAACAAGATGTGGCTAAAGCCAATTTGGTGGAACAAGGTCAAAATTCGAAGGGAAAGAAGAACTACAAAGCCAATGATAAAGGGTTCAAGTTTGGGCCAAATGGAGGAATCTCCAAAAAGTCATTCAAATTTCTTGGCAGGTGCTTTAACTGCAACAAGTCGGGTCACAAGTCCACGAATTATAGACTGCCAAAGAAGAAACAAAATAATGAGGCGAACATAGTAGATAGCATCTCCAAGGATGTTGATCTAATAAATCTATCAGCCATGGTTTCTGAGATAAACCTAGTTAATTCTAACCCAAAGGAGTGGAGGATTGATACTGGTGCCACTTGGCATGTATGCTCAGACAAGAGTCTGTTCAAATCTTTTGAACAGGTAGATGATGGCGAGAAGCTTTTCATGGGAAACTCTGCCACATCTCAAATTACGGGTCAAGGAAGTATGATCCTAAAAAATGACTTCTGGAAAGGAGCTGACTCTGAACAACGTGTTGTACATACCAGAGATCCGTAAGAACCTAGTGTTTGGTTCACTGCTGAACAAACACGGATTCCGTATTGTATTTGAGTCAGAAAAAGTTGTTCTGTCCAAAAGTGGAATGTATGTGGGAAGGGGTTATGTAACTGATGGGTTGTTTAAACTCAATGTAATGGTTGTTAAACCAAATATCAATAAAGTTAATAACTCTTCTACTTATTTGTTTGAGTATTCTAATGTTTGGCATGGTAGACTAGGACATCTTAATTATGACACTCTACGGAGTTAGCTTGAATCATATACCAAATTTTCATATTGATTCAAATCATAAATGTGAAACATGTGTTGAGGCGAAACTAACAAGGTCATTCTTCAAAACAATTGAAAGGAATAATGAACCCCTAAATTTAATACATGGAGATGTATGTGATTTAAAATTTGTTCAAACAAGGGGAGGCAATAAGTATTTTATTACCTTTGTCGATGATAGCCCTAAATATTTCAATGTGTATTTGCTAAAAAGCAAAGACGAGGCTATAGAGAAATTTGTTCTCTATAAGACCGAAGTTAAGAATCAACTTAACAAAAAGATTAAGGTGTTGAGAAGTGATCGAGGTGGTGAGTATGAATCGCCATTTCTTGAATTATGTGCTAAACATGGAATCATCCATGAAACCACTACACCATATTCACCTCAGCAAAATGGTGTTGCTGAAAGAAAAAATCGTACATTGAAAGAAATGATGAGTGCAATATTGATTAGCTTTGAATTGCCTCAGAACATGTGGGGAGAAGTTGTCTTGTCAGCTAATCATCTTTTAAATAAAATACCCAAAAAGAAAGAAGTTAAGACCCCTTATGAGTTATGGAAAGGAACAAAACCTTCCTTCAAATACTTAAGAGTGTGGGGGTGTCTTGCCAAAGTGGTTGTACCTTTACCAAAAATGGTAAAAATAGGTCCAAAAATTATTGATTGCATTTTCATTAGTTATGCACATAACAGTATCGTGTATCGGTTTCTGGTGCATGAGTCTAAAATATCTGACATACACAAAAATACGATAATGAAATCCAGAAATGCATCATTCTTTGAACACGTATTTCCATGTAGATCAAAAGAGGATTCAAGTTCGTTAAAACAAACACATGAGACTATTGCTGAAAATAGTCAGGATCAAAATCAGGAGTCTGAGGATGAACCTAGACGTAGCAAAAGAATTAGAACAGAAAAGTCTTTTGGTCGAGATTTTCTAACCTATTTGCTAGAAGGTGAATGTAATGACCTAAATTTCCTAATAAGGTATAGGACCTTGATTAGGAGGTCAGGAGGGTCATAAATGATTTATTATGCCATTAAATGATTATATGCATGATTATGTGAATTATATTATTATATGATGATAAACGCATGCATATGGGTCCACTTTTCATTATAACGGCATTTTGGTAATTTGGCCCGTTGAGGGCATATTTGTATATTTTCATGCATGTTGGTGAATTATAAGTAAGACCACATCATAATGTGGATTTGTTCGAGCTATTCGGCATGAGACGATCTTTGAATGCAAGTTATCGGTTCGGTCATAACAAGGTTAATTTCGGGGTTCGGGGTGAGTCTCGCGGTAATTTGGTGATTAGTACATTACCGAGAATTAAAGGGTAATGGGATCTGATTTATTAGCATTTGAGAATATTGGGAATAATGGGAATTGGAGGACGTTAATTATGATTAACGAGATAAAGGAGAAAGGATGGTTTTACCCTTGGTGGCCTTAAGAGGACTTTAAATGACCTAGGGGCATTTTGGTCTTTTGACCTTAAGGATTATATCAACCTTAAGAAGTTGTAGAATGCTGTAGAAAACAAAGCATCATTTCTTCCTCTCCCATTCATCTTCTCCACTCCTTCTTTCTTTGAATTTTGAAGCTCAATTTGAGGAGTCAAGCTAGGAAGTGAACCTTAATGGTCTAGGGTTATGTTCTACCATTAAAGAGGGTGTGATTCTGAGCTTGACTTAAGTTTCTATCCATTAGAACTCTGTTTTTGCTATGTTTTCCTTTTGGTTTCCAGCTTGTTTTCTAGTTTGGATCGATGAGAATTGATGGGAGTTTTTGGCAAAGGTTACTTGGGTTGTGATGCCTAGGACTTGTATGTTGGGTATTTGGGTTCATTTGGAAGTTTGATTGAGGTGGAAGCATGTTTTGAAGGTTGGAAATGGAAAACTTGAAGGAGGAAGAACCAGGGTTGTTTCAGCCTGGTCCTAGCACTATAGCGCCCAAGGGAGGGCGCTACGGCGCTGTCCAGGGCCAGACAGCTCTGGATGTAGTGCTAGGGCGCTAGGGGGGCAGCGCTGTAGTGCTACCCTGCTTTTCCCGATTCATATTTTGGGCACTTTTTAGGGTTTTTGGCTCGGGGTTTCAATTCCTAAGGCTCGGGATCGAATCTATCAACCGTTTGGGTACGATTCGAGGTCCCGGGAGTGAGGTTTAGGTCAAGAACGTTTTATTGTTGATTTCATTAATTGGATTCCATATTTGGTTATGGCTAGGTGACCGCTAAGGGATGAAACGATCGATTGTTCTCAAGGGTCGCTCATTTGTTATTTCTCGCTCGAACCAGAGGTAAGAAAAATGCACCCCATATGTAACATGCATGGTTTTTGATGTAGCATGTTGAGTGCTCTATTTGTATATCTGGAATGCATATCAAATGCTTGAAAATTTGCTATCTGTGAATGGTACCGACTTATTAGTCAAAATCAGCAATGGTGTCAATACTAACTATGAAGCTGTGACTCGTTAGTCAGGTTCGGCAGTAGTATTGAGCACTGGTCGTATGGTATTGGCTTATGAGTCAAGAACAATATTAGCGTGTTTAACACAAACTGAAAAGATTAGATCTAATCGACATAAGCACTATCATCAGAAGTATGAAATGCTTGACATACCTTAAGTTTGATGAAAACCAAAAGTGCTAGTTTAGTCTAAAGGCTAGTTATTTAGAGCCAGAGCCAAAAGGCTAAGATGACCTACACATCACATGGCTAGGAGGGTATGGGATCGAGATAGACTTATCAGTCATCTGACCGAGATAGACTTATCAGTCATCTATTTAGAGAGTGACTTATTAGTCAACTATTCAGAAAGACTTATTAGTCGTCTATTCAGAGAATGACTTATTAGTCACCTATTTAGAGAGACTTATTAGTCATCTACCTCAGAGCGAGAGACTTATTAGTCATCTACTCAGAGCGCAGGACTTCACAAACATTTATTTGTACCTGCTTGCATGCATGAGTAGGGTTATTACTGCTAGGCGTGCCTATTATGACTTAGTAACATGTTATTACTTGTTCATGAGCATATTAAGTTTTCTTGCTGAGCTTCGGCCCACTGGTGCTATATGCTGCAGGTAAAGGCAAAAGAAAGCTGGACCATCTTTTAGTTGGAGAGCTTAGGTGACGATGTATACATATGCGACTGCTCGACCGCCATAGCCGAGGGTTTAAAGAGGAACTAGGGTTAAACCTTATTTTGCCACTTAGGTTGGCTAGTTGTAAATATTTTATTGTAATTAACCTTTAAATTATATTTTTGGGATCCCAATGTATACAATAAATGTTTTAGTGAAACGTTGTATCTTAACCAAAAAATTCAACCCTTAACCGCTAATCATACTTAGTTACACAATTATGGCTAAATGACTCGATTAGCGAGTTTAGCACTGTTTAAAATGCACACCGTAACGGTCCCTGGGTAGTAGGGCATTACAAACTTGGTGTTAGAGATTGCCAAGGTTAAGGGTTCCTGAAGACAAGTTGGGCATTTACACTCGTCACTAAAGATAGCTTCACTTAGGGTATGGTAACTATTTCTGTAGTTATGTGCTTAACTGCTTAAATAAAATGTAAATGCTTTACGTGCACATTGTATTAGGGAGCATGAGATTCTGATAGAGCCTGGCTCTTGACTATTAAATGATTATATGATTACATGCTCCGTGATTATATAAATGTGATATTTTCATGCTGAGGTTGGAAGCATGGTGTGTATGTTGGAAGAGCATGGGTTATGGATTGATGTTTGAATGCCATGGGCATGTTTTTAGCACTGCAGTGGTTGTAAATGTAGTGTGGTAAGATTTTTCTTGTGGGGAAAGCTCTTGATATGCTCATCATGTTTAATGGGTCAAGTTATTGACTGCAGATTCAATCAGCAGATATGTATCCAAGGTAGATAATGACCTGGTGGTGGTTATACCGGGGCTGGGAGTTACAGCCAGGGTTTGAGTTCTCCATCTGCCCCTCAGAATTTCCAGCAAATGTTTATAGATTTGCAATTAAGATTGCAGAGGCAAGAGGAAGAGATCAGGTGTTTGAAGTAATAGCAGAACTTGTCGAGGAACACCTCTTCCTTTGTTATGCCAGGAGTGGCTCAGCCTGGGGTTGAGAACAGGTGGGAATTCCTTTGTGGAAGATTCCAGGAGTATTACCCTCCAGCTTTTTAGGGAGGCCTAGATCCGTTCAGAGCTGAGCAATGGATGGGCATGATCAGTTCCATTCTTGACAATATGGGGCGGGTAGGTCACGATAGGGTGATCTGCGCTACATATGTATTGCGAGATGATGCCCGGACATGGTGGGAAGTAGTATCCCAGACACAAGAAAAAGTTGTGATTGACTGGAAAGAATTTAGGCAGCTGTTTAATGAAAGATATTACTGTGATGCAGCCCAAATTTCTAAGATGAATGAGTTTATGAACCTGGTTCAAGGCAATGCAACAGTAACCGAGTATGTTAACAGATTTGATGGGTTGGCCAAGTTTGCTTTTGATATGGTACCCACGGATGTAGCTCGAAAGGAAAGGTTTATTCAGGGATTGAATCCCAGATAGCTCAGGGCATTAGAGTTGCCCCAGTGCATGAAATTTCTACCTACGCTCAGGTGGTAGGGAAGGCTCTTGCTGTTGAGAGCACAGGAAATGAGAAGGAGCTTGCTAGAGAGCACGAAGCTCAGACAGTGACACCTCCATTTATTGGAGCGAGCAAGAAAAAGAATTGGAGGACTTATCCAAAATGTGCTCAGTGTAAGAGACTTCATCTGGGAGAATGTCGAGCAAAGGCATGTTTCGTATGTGGAATGGTTGGGAATTTCATGAGGGATTGCCCAAGGCGAGGAACAGATGTGCAAAAGGGGATGGACAGCTCGACTCCAGCTCGAGTGTTCATTCCGAAGCAGTCAGATTCGGAGACTGAGACTGAGGCTGGTTCCTCAGGTGTGGCAGGTCAGCTTTCTAGTTATGATTCTTGTATTGTGTTGACTAGTTTTGGTGCCATGTTGCTCTTTGGTTGTTGCATCTAGAGAAGCATAGACTTGTGTATGCAGATTGCATGGTTATGTTGTGATGAGTTAGAGTTATGGTGGAAAGGACTCATCAGTTGGTTTGATAAAATTGGTTATGACTAACTTCAGGATGATCCTGAGTATGGATTGGTTAGCCAAGTGTGAGGCAATGATAGCTTGTAAGGAAAGGATAGTAACTCTTTGATTGAGAGTGGGAGACCCTTGTGATAGTTGGCACTGTTCATGGATTTTGTATGCTTATGACATCTGTATTTAGAGCTAGAGATCTATTGCAAGAGGATGCATAGAACTCCTAGCTAGTGTGGTGGATACCACTTAGGTCGTGCCAGTGGGATCAGGACAGACTGGATTAGTCTGTGAGTTTCTGGATGGATTTCTAGTGGGATTTGTCAGGATTATGTTTACATAAAAGGATAAAAATGGTGATTGCATTGGTGTCAGAGATAGAACCAGGTCTAGGGCACTGTATTGAACAACTTCAGCAAAGTTGTAAAAACGTAAGGCTCAGTTATTGAGTAAGATGGTATTCTCCAAGGTGGATCTTTGATCTGGTTAGTACAAGCTGGAGGTCAGGGAGAAGGATACGCAGAAGACTGTTTTTATATCAGATAAGGGCACTGGGAGTGCTGAGTTGTTTTGATGAAATAGATGAATAGCATATTCAAGATTATCTTAATTGGATTTGTGATCGTCTTGATCGATGGTATTGTGGTATATTCTTGGTTGAAGAATTTCCAAGGTCAAGGAACGCCTTAGAGGGCATGAGTTTCCTTGGACGGGCAGGATATTACATGTACTTTGTGGAAGAGTTCTGAGCCTTCTTGCATATCAAAATCAGTTTGTAGGTTGTTATGACACCTCAGTGACAGGGAAAAGTGATTGCCCAAGCAACATGTTAGTTAAAGGATATGACCAGAACTAGAGTAGAGTTTCTGGTGGGCCAGGTAGCCAGTTGTACACTTGAATTTACTCTTTTAGAGAGGATCAAAAGGAAAACAATTAAGTGAACCATAGATGGGAGAATTGAGGGGAAATTCTTAGCTGGATTAGCTAAGGACTATGCAGTGTCAGACATGAGTTATGGTGGTAAAAGGGACCGGACTTGGGATCCGATTAACACTGGGATTAAACAAGGAATTCTAGATTAATCTCGTACTACTCTCTTATTATCTTCATCCAGGCATCATAAAAGATGTATTAGGATATGAAAGCTTTATAGTGGTGGCTGGGATAGAGAGGGACATAATGGAATACATGACAAAGTTTTCAAACTATTAACAGGTCAAGACAGAGTATCAAAAAGCAGTAAGGCCATTGCAGCCTTTGAGTATTCTATAATGGAAATAAGGAAACATCACGATGGGTTTCGCGGTGGGACTGCCCAGGATAGTGGGTCAGCGTGATTGGAATTGGGTCATTGTGGACCAGTATATAGAGTGAGTTCACTTTTATCAGTAAGGACAAGTAACACAGTTGATCAGTATGCAGACCTCTATGTGAGAAAGGTAGTACGCCTTCTTCGGAATTCAAGGTCTATCTTATCATATGAAGACTCTATTATTACTTCCAGGTCTTGGGAAGGTTAAGGAAGGCGATGAGTATATATTTGGAACTTAGTACAGTTGATTATCATCAGACTGATAGTAAATCAGAGAGAGAGTTATCCAATATTGGAGAGGCATCTTATGAAACATTGTATGGTAAGGAATGTATATCACCCATTCATTGGAATGAGATGGATAACATGTTATAATCGGATCTTGAGGTAGTTCAGGGGACCATTGAGGTTATTGAAAAGATTGGAGCTTGGATGCTCATTTCTCAAAGTAAATGGAAAAGTTTTGATGATTTGAAAAGTAGGAACATGGAGTTCCAAGTAGAAGATTGTATCTTCTTTAAAGTATCAACATGGAAAAGGGTGAGGAATTAAGGGCAAGTTGAGCCCTAGATTAATATGACTGTTTGAATCTTGGATAGGATCTATCAGGTTGCTTTTGGGTTGACCTCAGTTTTTGCATTGTCGGCTGTATACAGAGTATTTTATATTTCCATGTTGAGGACATGGGTTAGAAGAAACTCATGTGTTGAGTTATGAGAATTTGGAGGTTGAAGCTAAGTTATCTATAAGGAGTAGCCAGTTCAGATTTTAACAGAAAGAATAAAGTTCTGAGAAGTAAAGCTATACATTTAGTTAAGATATGATACAGAAACAGTGAGGTCGAAGGAGCGACCTGGGAAACTGGAATCAGTTGTGCGAAATTTATATTCCAGGTGGTTCAGATAAATTTCGAGGACGAAATTTCTATAAGGAGGGGATAGTTATAATGACCAAAATTTCCTAATAAGGTTTAGGACCTTGATTAGGAGGCCAGGAGGGCCATAATTGATTTATTATGCCATTAAATGATTATATGCATGATTATATGAACTATATTATTATATGATGATAAATGCATGCATATGGGTCCACTTTTCATTATAAGGGCATTTTGGTAATTTGGCCCGTTGATGGCATATTTGTATATTTTCATGCATGTTGATGAATTATGAGTAAGACCACATCATAATGTGGATTTTTTTCGAGCTATTCGGCATGAGATGATCTTTGAATACAAGTTATCGGTTCGGTCATAACGGGGTTAATTTCGGGGCTCGAGGTGAGTCTCGGGCTAATTTGGTGATTAGTACATTACCGGGAATTAAAGGGTAATGGGATATGATTTATTAGCATTTGATAATATTAGGAATAACAGGAAATTGGAGGACGTTAATTATGATTAACGAGATAGAGGAGAAAGGATGGTTTTACCCTTGGTGGCCTTAAGATGACTTTAAATGACCTAGGGGCATTTTGGTCTTTTGACCTTAAGGATTATATCAACCTTAAGAAGCTGTAGAAGGTTGTAGAAAACATAGCATCATTTCTTCCTCTCCCGTTCATCTTCTTCTCTCCTTCTTTCTTTGAATTTTGAAGCTCAATCTGAGGAACCAAGCTAGGAAGTGAACCTTAATGGTCTAGGGTTATGTTCTACCATTGAAGAGGGTGTGATTCTAAGCTTGAGGTAAGTTTCTAGCCATTAGAACTCTAGTTTTGCTATGTTTTCCTTTTGGTTTTCAACTTGTTTTCTAGTTTGGATAGATGAGAATTGATGGGAGTTTTTGGCAAAGGTTACTTGGGTTGTGATGCCTAGGACTTGTATGTTGGGTATTTGGGAGTTTGATTGAGGTTTGGAAGCATGTTTTGATGGTTGGAAATGGAAAACTCGAAGGAGGAAGAACCAGGGTTGTTTCAGCCTAGTCCTAGCGCTATAGCGCCCAAGGGAGGGCGCTACAGTGCTGTCCAAGGCCAAACAACTCTGGATGTAGCGCTGGGGCGCTAGGGGGGCAGCGCTGTAGCGCTACCCTGCTTTTCCTGAATCATATTTTGGGCACTTTTGAGGGTTTTTGGCTCAGGGATTCAATTCCTAAGGCTCGAGATCGAATCTACTAACCGTTTGGGTACGATTCGAGGTCTCGGGAGTGAGGTTTAGGTCAAGAACTTTTTATTGTTGATTTCATTAATTGGATTCCATATTTGGTTATGACTAGGTGACCGCTAAGGGATCAAAGGATCGATCGTTCTCAAGGGTCATTCATTTGTTATTTCTCGCTTGAAGCAGAGGTAAGAAAACTGCATCCCATATATGACATGCATGGTTTTTGATGTAGCATGTTGAGTGCTCTATTTTTATATCTGGAATGCATATCAAATGCTTGGCAATTTGCTATCTGTGAATATTACTGACTTATTAGTCAGAATCGACAATGATGTCAGTATTAACTCTGAAGTTTTGACTCATTAGTCAGTTTCGGCAGTAGTATTGAGCACTAATCGTATGGTATTGGCTTATGAGTCAAGAACGGTATTAGCGTGTTTAACGCAAACCGAAAAGAATAGATCTAATCGACATAAGCATTATCATCAGAAGTATGAAATGCTTGACCGACCTTAAGTTCAATGAAAACCAAAAGCGCTTGTCTAGTCTAAAGGCTAGTTATTTAGAGCCAGAGCCAAAAGGCTAAGGTGACCTACACGTCACATGGCTAGGAGGGTATGGGACCGAGATAGACTTATCAGTCATCTGACCGAGATAGACTTATCAGTCATCTGACCGAGATAGACTTATCAGTCATTTGACCGAGATAGACTTATCAGTCATCTGACCGAGATAGACTTATAAGTCATCTATACAGAGATAGACTTATTAGTCATCTATTTAGATAGTGACTTATTAGTCAACTATTTAGAAAAACTTATTAGTCGTCTATTCAGAGAATGACTTATTAGTCATCTACCTCAGAGCGAGAGACTTATTAGTCATCTACTAAGAGCGCAGGACTTCACAAACATTTATTTGTACCTGCTTGCATGCATGAGTAGGGCTATTACTGCTAGGCATGCTTATTATGACTTAATAACATATTATTACTTGTTCATGAGCATATTAAGTTTTCTTGCTGAGTTTCAGCTCACGGGTGCTATGTGGTGCAGGTAAAGGCAAAAGAAAGCTGGACCATCCTTGAGTTGGAGAGCTTAGGTGACGATGTGTACATATGCGGCTGCTCGACCGCCACGGCCAAGGGTTTAAAGAGGAACTAGGACTAAACCCTATTTTGCCGCTTAGGTCGGCTGGTTGTAAATATTTTATTGTAATTAACCTTTAAATTATATTTTTGGGATCCCAATGTATACTGTAAACGTTTTAGTGAAATGTTGTATCTTAACCAAAAAATTTAACCCTAAACCATTAATCATACTTAGTTGTATGATTATGGCCAAATGACTCGATTAGTGAATTTAGCACTATTTAAAATGCACACCGTAACGGTCCCTGGGTAGTTGGGCGTTATTGTGAACCTCAAAACTTTGATGAAGTTGTGAACTCCACTGATGGCTCTTTATGGAAAAAAGCTATTAATAGTGAGATTGAATCCATACTTCAAAATCACACCTGGGAGTTAGTAGATC
The DNA here is from genome assembly GCF_963169125.1 of Humulus lupulus. Lineage (NCBI taxonomy): Eukaryota > Viridiplantae > Streptophyta > Magnoliopsida > Rosales > Cannabaceae > Humulus > Humulus lupulus. The sequence goes on along the minus strand of NC_084793.1, from coordinate 188,839,951 downwards.
TTCCTCCAGGATGTATGCCTTTAGGGGCTAAATGGATTTTCAATAGGAAAATGAAAGTTGATGGTTCAATTGATAAGTATAAGACACGACTTGTAATTAAAGGTTATAAGCAATGTGAAGGCCTTGATTATTTTGACACTTATTCTCCTGTGACGAGAATAACTTCCATTAGGATGATACTTGCTATTGTTACATTGCGCAATCTTGAAGTACATAAAATGGATTTGAAAACTGCTTTTCTAAATGGGGATTTAAATGAAGAATTTTATATGGAACAGCCCGAGGGTTTTTCCTCCCCGGGATAAGAATGAAAAGTTTGTAAATTGGTGAAACTTTATATGGTTTAAAGCAAGCACCAAAACAATGGCATGAGAAATTTGACCAAATAATGTTGGCAAATGGCTTCAAAATCAATGAATGAAATAAATGTATTTATGTTAAAGAAACAGATAATGACTATGTCATTTTGTGTCTTTACGTAGATGACATGCTCATTTTTTGACGCAGTGATAAGATGATCAAATCTATCAAGAGTATGTTGAACTCAAAATTTGACATGAAAGATATGAGTCTAGCAGATGTCATTTTGAGGATTCAAATCTCAAGGACATCTGATAAGATCATTCTTAGTCAGTCACATTATGTGGACAAAATTCTTGAGAAATTCAACAAAGAAGATTCTGGTGTATCTAGAACCCCTGTAGATTCGAGTCTACATTTGTTCAATAACAAAGGGGAGAGTGTCTCTCAGGTAGAGAACTCTAGAATTATTGGAAGTCTAATGTACTTAATGAGTTGTACAAGACCTAATATAGCCTACACAGTTAGTAAACTGAGTAAATACACGAGTAATCCATGGTCTGACCACTGGAAAGGAATAACACGAGTACTTAGGAACTTGCGATTTACTCGTAGCTATAGGCCACACTATACTAAATATCTAGCATTACTTGAAGGGCATTCTAATGCTAATTGGACATCTGATATGAAAGACTCAAAGTCTACGAGTGGATATGTGTTTACACTCGATGGTGCAGCTGTATCATGGAAATCTTCTAAACAAACGGTAATAGCTAGATCCATGATGGAATCTGAGTTTATTGCCTTAGACAAGTGTAGCGATGAAGCTGAATGGCTTCGTCAATTTTTAGAATATATTCCAAAATGGCTTAAACCAGTGCCAGCTATTGACATACATTGCGATAGTCAATCTGTAATTGGTAGGGCACATAATAATTTGTATAATGGTAAGTCTAGACATATACGTCGTAGACACAATACCATTAGACAACTACTCTCAACTGGAGTTATCTCTAGTGACTATGTGAAGTCAAAGGATAATATTGCGGATCCACTAACCAAAGGGTGAAATAAAGAGTTGGTTGAAAAATCAAGGGGAATGGGACTAAAGCCCATGAATGAAAAATCAATACAGTAGACACCCAACCTAGTTGATTGGAGATCCCAAGATCTAGGTTCAAAGGGACAACTAAAACTGTAAAGATTGTTGAGGTTATCCTCGTTGTCCATTCCTATGATGAAACAACGATAACTGTAAGGAAAATGTTAAACTATGCTTTTAATGATTTCTTATGCATCGAAATATCAAGCAGAGTAATACGGGTTACTCTTAATTAAGAAAATCACATATGTGAGAGAGAAGATGGGCCGCTTCTATAGGAATTGAATAGGGCTCAATTCCTGGAATATCTCTTGCAGAACCAGGGAAATGTTTAGGGCCAAAAACAAACATAATATTGAGAACCAAAATATGTTAGGAAAGATTCCTATGTGTGGTATATCATCGTTTACACGAACAGTAGAATAGTTCAAAGACATCGCGTCTACTGATCAGCCAGTAAAGCAAATATACTTACAAAAGGGAATGTTCAAAGGGTAACACCTACCTATCCCATGCGGGTTTCTAACGTTGAATTCTATCACATAGGTCTATGTGTTTTATTTTTTTTCCTTGAGTCAGTTTTTTATTCATGTGGGGGCGTGTTATAAGTTTTTGTTTGAATTGAAAAACAAATAGGATTAGTCCCACATTGTTTTTTAGAGGTTTTATTTTTCTTTCTTAGCCTATATAAGGGAATCATGGCCTAGTAGTTTAAACCATAAAAATTCCTTGCTTAAGGTATATAAGTATATTAATTATATTTATGTTATGATTTTAGTTAAAAGTTTTATATTCTTAGTGTAGAGTCATATTTAGTTCGATGAAGTAATTAAGTTACTTGTCGTAATTATAATTATTATTCCAAAAGAAAGTTGGATAAGAATAAGAAAAGAAACATTATTCAATGATAGGGACCACGTACCAAATCTCTTTGGAAATAGATAAGTAAATAATTCTTAATTCAAATATTTATCTATTTTCAGCTTGTTAGCATATATATGTTAATTTACATGAATTTGTCAAATTAGTTGGTGTACATTATTGGAAAAGAATACAGCCGATCAGCGATTTCTTTTCCTTTTCTTCTTCTTAATATTTTAAATTGAAACTCTCAGCCTTAAAATATGAGGAGGTCAATTATTAAAGGGAGTAGTATCGACTTCATCATACACAAACTTATTTTTCCCATGTAATTGGAAAATAAATGAACAAGTGAAAAAATTATCACTAAATTAATACGTAAAATTGGGGATTAGCCTTTGCACTAGAAAGATTATCTTATCTGTAATCAATTACACATCTGTTCGCTTAAACTTTTATTTGTTTTTATTTTGGAATTTCGTATATATATGCTACGTATTAAGTATTATTTATTATGTCATTGCCAACAAAAAAAAAAGTATTATTTATACCTTAAAGCGATTGTAAAAGTCCTCAGCTATATCTCCAGTGCTGTGATCCGCAATCTTTTCTGAAATAAAGTTCATCATAGAGGAATCGACTGAGTGAAAATTATAAATAGACTAACCAGTAACCCCTCCCTCCCTCCCTCTTATCCTATCAATAAAATAATTAAAATTATAAAAAGAGAGACCTGGGTGTGTTCTTGTGAAGGTGTCCCATATACTGGATCCTCTGCCATGCCCATGTGTGGCTCCTTCATACTTCAAAATCAAGCAATTATTATAAGAAAAATTAATGTTTCTAATAAGTTAATTTTCAAAGTTAAACATATGTACCTGGTAAGCACTTGAAGCAGTTCCAAATTGAAAGCCTTTGGGGAAGCTACGCCTGGTTAGACGAGCTTCGACAGAAGTGGTGAGCAGATATGAAGAAGCTACTAATAGAAGTAGATGGATGATGAGAAGAAGAGTAGAAATGTGATAATAATTTCCCATAATTAAGGATGAATATGTGTGCCTCTTTCACCTCAAAAATCTCTATTTATATACACATTTCTTCTTCGTAACTCAAAAAGTCATCACTTTATGGTTGAATATCATATCAACTATGAGCTGTATTCCTGAGGAAAGATACAGAAATTTATTATATGATTTGTTTGATTGGTTTGTGTATGGTGTATACGTTACTGATAACATGGAAAATGTACCCCATCTAGATTATAAAAATTATCTTTATATATTTAAAAAAAATTCTTTATATATGTTTACAGTATTAATTCCTTTTTTTGTTCGGGAGAGAGACTAGATCTATGTGTAAATATATAGGACAATTTTTGTATGGCTTCACTTTAAGCTTTAGTGTTGGGGCTTTTCACTATTCTCCACTCGTGAACAGTTTTCGGTGCAATTTTTTTTTATAACCGTGTATATTGTAGTTGTTTAGAGCATCCTGCAAATTTTCAGAAAATTCCAAATAGTTTACAGTACCGAAAATTAGGTTCAAATATATTGTTTTTCACGCACATAAAAAAAATTAGTCACGCGTGCAACAACATGTTTGAACTTAGTTTTCGGTACTGTAAATTATTCAGAATTTTCTAAAAATCGTGTTGATGCTCTAAATAGCTACAATATACACAGTCATAACAAAAATTGCGCTGAAAACTGTTCAAAAATTGAGAATACTAAGAGCCCCACCAGTAAAATATTTAAAGTGAATCACCAAATATATTTATATAAATGTTTGATCCGTATAAGTATATTAGTGTTGGCATATATCATATATGTATGCAACATATTGAACATATTTATGTATTATGCAACGTCTTTTCCGATAAAATAAATGAAAAATAATAAAATATGAAATCATATTTTTCTGAAGCAGGAGCAAAACATGATTAGGATTTAGATATAAATTAAATGTCAAATAGATCCTAGATGTCTATGAACAAAATGATGACAATGTAGTGTCACTTTCCATGCGCTAAATCCAACTCTTGTGAGTCAATTTTTAATACTATTTCTGGGTCCGATCCCATTATCTTATCCAAGCATTTGTAACCCAACATAAGTGTTGTGGTGTAAATATCTCTTCAACAATAAATTTCGTAATAAGACTGATTATACCATTGATCACACGTTTAATTGACTTAATCAATTGTGTAATTGTGTTCTTGATTTGAACTTTAAGAAAGAACCCAATGGAAGAACCTCCAAAAAGAATTTTTTATGCTAAATTCAAAATAGATTCTCTTAACAATTCAGTAGAATTACAATTGTTTACCTAATTTTTCAAAAACTATAAATATATTAAAAGATAAGAGCTAGAAAGAAAGGCTAAGAAATAAATAAAATCACAGTTTTTACGTGGTTGGGGCTTTAATAAGCCTTAGTTCACGAGTTACTAGTATTAGGCTTTAGGGAGTTTTGACAATGGAGATTTTCTACAAGTTCAGCAACATTTAGCTTACAAGAAAAAATTTGGGATCCTCGCTGCAGTGCACGACTATTCCTATTTATAGGCAGTCATGTTACTTAGGTATAATCTGGGCACAATAAAGATATAATTACAATTGCTCGCTAATGGAGTCATAATACAAGAAATGTAACATAATTAAGGGCTATTAATCTGGGCCCATTAGGTCGGCTTAGGCATGGTGATGCCTTACAACTGTCATTTGTACGTTAGAACGGACTGATCTGCATGGGCTACCAAAGAGATCTTGGGGACAGTATCTTTCAGAGTAGTGGCAGTACCATTTCTTAGGAACAGTGTACGATCCGTGTGTACCCCATTCTTCAAGTTAGTTAGGGAGACAAACTTCCGGATTTCTCGAGGACATGTCAGTTGTAGGAAGGATTGGGCTTGTTCTATCCGACTAGGTGATCCGGGTTCATTTACCTAAGTCCTGGTTCGTTTACCAGGATCCGGGTTCATTTACCAAGGCGAACATCTTGATGGCGCTGTCTTCTCCTAGATCCCACTTGATGAGATCTATCTTCTAGAATGGATCCTCCGCCGTCATAATTTACACCCCGCATGATATAGACTGAATACGATCAGGAAGGTGATTTGGGCCTGCACCTCAATTCAGGCCCCTTTACTATCCTTGTGCTACTTTCCCGTCATTGGGCTTGGTATGATCTGGGCTATCAGGGTTTCCTTATTCATTGTTCACTGGGCCCAGATTGGGCCCGGACCTCTTCTGAGGGCCCATGGACCCGTTTGGCCGTGCCAGATATCATAGGTGGAAAATATAAATAACATTTACCCCCCAAGTCTTCATTCGTGTTCGCGGTGGAGGCTTGCCTTCTTCCTCCTGGATCAATCACATGTATCCCGGTCCGTTTACTTAAGTCCCGGTTCATTTACCAGGATCCGGGTTTGTTTATGTTTACCCAAAAATGGCTCCTGATGACGTGGCAAGAACTTATTACACGTGGTTGGCACGTGGCAGCGTCGAGGTGAAGAGGTGTTGTTCGACTATCGACCAGCTCCTTGTTGTTTCATCAGATCTCGCGATTAGATGCGACCAGCCTGGTCGCATGCTTCGGTTTATTTCTTTTAAAGATATGTAATCTTGTAATAACTACATTTATGATCTTTTTTCTTTATTGCCTTGATACGTTGATATTAATGATAATTAAGGCTCATTGGCCTATGTAACCCCCTTGAGCCTATAAATATGAATGAGAAAGCTCAAGGAAGGGACTTTTTGGATGCTTGAGACTTTTAATCTTTGTATTCAGAGAGAAAAGCATAGTGTAATTATCCACCAAAGAATTGTAGTTCTCCTAAGGCTTGTGAAACTCAAGAACCCTAGTTTTTTTATCACGGCATTGAGATTCAACATCAATAATATCACTAAGTGGGCGTAGGTTATTACCACATATTTGGGGACGAACCACTATAAATCACTTGTGTCATTTCTTACCATTTGATTACATTCTTGATTGCCTTCTTATTTCTTTGTCGTATTTTGACTCCATGTCATTGACCAAATCGAGGGTCAACATTCTGGTGCTTTCATTGAGAGTTGAGCTCAAGAAATTTTAAGAAGATCAAATGGCAAAGACATCCAAGAGAGCTGGACAGACCGCTGGCGCTGCATCATCTCAACCTCCTCCTCTAAATGTGGCTGAGAATGAACCACATTTGGAATTCAAAGAGGAGGAATTAGATTCGGAGACGCTGAGGGCAACACTGGGGGTGTTGCAAGACGAGTTGGCCAATCAGGAGAATGCAGCGGAAACCTTGGCGTTGCAGCAAAGGAAGATTGAACGTCAGCGCCAGGAGCTGAATGAGTGGCAGGCGGACATGGACCATCAGCAGAGGGATGCCACGGCCGCTCTTGAAGCAGCCATTCAATTGGCTCGAGGACAGGCTGCGCCGGCCTCTCATCTAGATCAGCCACCGAGTGCGCCACCTCAACGGGCTCCCAATCCAAGTCCTCCGCTTTAGCCAGCAAGCCCTCAAAGGCCAGAGCAGCCACTTGTGGCTCAGGATGATGTCCTAACTCGGGATCCTGAGCAGCAGCCTCCATCTCAAGCTGGTCGAGGAAATCCCCTGCGCCAAAGGCAGAATAGGGTCGGGCAGCCACCTCGCAGTCCTAGACGCCCAGGGGACAAAGTGCCAAATCCACCGAGCAGGGGGCAGCGTCCTTCTGCCAACAGAAGGCACAACGAGTCAGGCTCTGCGGTCAAGGGCCCCCCACGGCATAATAATGCACGGGGACCCCACGACCAGCGCAGGCCTCCTCCTGACGCTCGGGAAATGTCAGCCCGAGGAGGAAACAGCGTGAACAACCGATCGCGCCGTAGCCGGCCACAGTTTAGAGACGGCCATGACTATAATGAGGCCAATTCTGGCAGGGGGAATGCTGGTCGGAGGAATGAAGAAAGAGGTGGAGACAGAAACCCCCCACCTAGAGAAAATAAGCCGACGAGCCATAACACTGGGGGGCAACCCCAAAAAAATAACATCTTTGATCGGCTAGGAGTTAGCGAGCAGAGGCGCAGGGATGATGATTTGAGGGATGTGCTCAATGACCGTCGCAAGAGGCACGATGAGTACGCTCCTCCAGCACCGATCGCCCCAGCGATCCCAGATGGGGTTCAGGTACAAATTGATGCTCTGAACCAGGCAGTACAGCAGCTAGTTGGGAGTCGAACATCCCACATAGAGTACGATCGGAGGAGAGGTACTCCGTTTGTGCAAAGGATTGTTGTGGCAGAAACCCCCAGTAAATTCAAAATGCCAGTACTGCCAAACTTTGATGGGTACGGAGACCCAGTATCTCATGTCAACAAATTTGAGATACAAATGGATATTCAGAAGGTGTCGGACGATGCCCACTGCAAGATCTTCCCCGCCACATTATCTGATACCACCCAGGAGTGGTTCTTTAAATTCCCTCCTGCTAGTATAGTATCCTTGGAGATGTTTGTGAATGAATTATACGGACAATTTTATGCAGGTCGCGTACACCCCACTGAGGCCAACCAGCTGGTCGAGATACGCCAAAAGGAGGGAGAGCCCTTAAAGGAGTATGTCCAGCACTTTATACGAGCAGCGGCTGGAGCCAAAACAGTGGGCGACGAGGGAAATATGATGCCCCTAACTACCGGGGTCAAACGCCATTCTCCCCTCTGGAACTGCCTAAGGAAAATGGGGTAAAGAGTACCCAGGAGTTCTTGGATCGAGCTGATCGATACATCAAGCTCGAAGATGCGATTGCCAACAAGGGGAAATCGCCTACAAAAGATAGGGGACCGAAAGAAGAACCCGCCAAGGCCGCCAATGGGTTGAATAAACCCAATAGCAATGGTAAAGGCAACGGGAACGGAAATGGCAGAAATGGTGGAAAAAGAGTGGGCAATGAGCTGTCAATGTCTGACAATAAACGCCCCAAAGGCAATAGATATGAGACGAGATTCACCAACTATACGGCCCTTGTCGAAAGTCGAGCAGAGGTCTACCAGGCGACCAGCTCTAATGTTCCTTATAAGCGACCTGCACCTATAAGGAAAGATATCTCCAAGAGAGATACAACAAAATTCTATCGTTTTCACAACGACTACGGACATGACACCAATGAGTGCAACCAGTTGAAGGACGAAATTGAGTTCCTGATCAGGCAGGGACATCTAAGGAGATATGTGCGAGCCACAGGAGGATCTCAGTGAGAGGCTCAAGGTGGCAATGAGCAGGGGCGTGCACGCCAACGCCGCCACCTTTACAGCCAGCTCCTATGGCAGGTACATTACTTACCATCTGTGGCGGCCCACACCTTGCAGGGGACAGTGGGAAGACAATGGAGCGATACGCTCGAACCTTACGCCACGACCAGGACATCAAGATGATGAGTGGGGAGGATCGAGCACCAAAGAAGACTCGAACAGAGGAGGAATTGATAACCTTCTCTGGAGATGATGCCCAGCACGTACGATTCCCACACTCCGATCCGCTGGTTGTTGACGTTCAAATCACCAACATGATGGTTAAGAGGGTGTTGGTTGACACAGGAAGCTCAGTCAACATCTTATACAAGTCTTCACTGGAAAGAATGAAATTGTCTGTCAAGGACCTGGAGCCATGCAACCAAACCATTTATGGTTTTTCTGGCGAAGGGCTCGCTCCAACTGGGTCGATTAGGCTCCCTGCTACAGAAGGTTTGCACCTGCAAACAGGACATTACTCACTACTCTCATAGTAGTTGATTGTCATTCAGCATATAATGCTGTAATTGGGAGGCCTATTCTGGTCGACCTGCGAGCCGTTACATCGATAAGGCTCATTGCCATGAAGTTCCCAACCGATGCAGGGGTAGGATGCGTGTTGGGAAATCAGCGGGAAGCAAGGGAGTGCTACAACGCCTCGGATTCTAAAGCAAAGAAAGGTATATCGAGGGAAGTTACCGGAAAAGAGTCGCAAATGGTTGTTGATGTACCAGCTCAATCAGGTGACAATGTCACCAAATAGGGCGTTGCCCAAAGTGAGGACAGAGATATAGATCCTCGGTTTATGATTTTTATGAAGAAATAGGATCCCTCGAGGACCTTGAGGAGGTCCAACTCGATGAAGAAGATCCGACCAGGGTTGTGAAAGTCGGTAAAAACTTAGAGACAACAACGAAGCAAGCACTGGTGGAATTTTTGAGGAAAAACCAAGAAGTCTTTGCCTAGTCACATAAAGACATGGTTGGAATAGACCCTGCAGTCATTAGCCATGTCCTGAACAAAGATAAGAGTTTTCTGCCAGTGCAACAGAAAAGGAGGCTGCTCGACAAAGATAGATCAAAAGCTCTGAAGGAAGAAGTCGAAAAGCTGAAGGAGAATGGATTCATCAGGGTAGCGTTTTATCCATCATGGGTCTCTAATCCCGTGCTTGTTCCCAAGCCGAATGGCAAGTGGCAAACATGCGTGGATTTCACAGACCTTAATAAAGCCTGCCCTAAGGATTGTTTCCCACTCCCTAGAATTGACCAGCTGGTCAATGCCACTACAGGGCACGAGATTCTCTCATTCATGGATGCATATTCTGGATATAATCAGATCAGTATGCATCCTCCTGATGAGGATCACACTAGCTTTCGGACTGATACAGGGCTTTACTGTTACAAAGTAATGCCCTTCGGTTTGAAAAACACTGGTGCGACTTACCAGCAACTAGTCAGCCACATGTTTAAGGAGTTGATCGGCACAAACATGGAAGTATATGTCGATGACATGCTGGTTAAGTCGAAGAAGGCAGAAGGACATATAGGGGACTTGCAAGAATGCTTCAACGTCTTGAGCAAATATCAGATGAAGTTGAATCCCCTCAAGTGCTCCTTCGAAGTAGGATCAGGGAAGTTCTTGGGATTTATAGTAAACTTGCGAGGAATTGAGGCGAATCCTGAGAAGATCAAAGCCTTGGTCAATATGAAATCTTCAACGAAGATCAAGGATGTTCAAAGCTTAACTGAAAGAATTGCTTCTCTCAGTAGATTTATCTCCAAGTGTACCGACAAATGCGCCCCATTTTTTAATCTACTCAGAGGCAACAAGAAATTCGAATGGACGGGGGAGTGCGAACAGGATTTTCAAGCCTTGAAGACTCACATGTCGCAGCCACTAATTCTATCCAAGCCAGTTGATAAAGAAACTTTGTTCATCTACTTGGCGATCACAGAATACGCTGCTAGTGTTGTCCTAGTAAGAGAAGAAGGAGGCGTGCAAAAGGTTGTTTATTATGTAAGCAAGAGGCTAATAGGAGCGGAGTTGCGGTATCCACCTATTGAAAAATTGGCCTATTGCTTGATCTTAGCCTCCAGGAAGTTGCGACCCTACTTCCAAGCTCACCCAATCACGGTTTTGATCGACCAGCCTCTACGAAAAGTTCTGCAGAAGCCAGAAGCCGCAGGCAGATTGTTGAAATGGGCGGTCGAACTTAGGCAGTTTGACATCTCTTACTCGCCACGAGCAGCTGTAAAAGGACAAGTGATAACTCTACAACATAGAGTTATCTTAGTCACTTTTAGGCTTATAATTCAATGAAATTAGAGTGATATTTGTTCTTTTTGTTTATTCTGTATTTAATTTCACTTTATTTGTGTTTGTGTTAGTTTTGATAAGTTTAGTGTTTGGTATTTATGAAAGGATTAGAATTGGCTCATTAATAGGTGAAATTATCTTGTGAATAGAAGACTTGAAAAGGCTCACTTTGGTTTTTAGTTTCTTCTGTTGAGCAGGAAAACTCAGAAATGCGACCGCATTTACTTTAACCGCATTTCCTGGAGCTCTGCGTGGATGACGTGGCTGCTCACTTAAGTGACTGCTGAAGTGGCGTTTTTTGAGGAGGGCAGCTGGAGTTCATTAATCTACATCACCTTTGGGTCCCATAACAAGGGGGTGTGCGTGAGGAACAAGAAATTTTCTGAATTGGGAAGGAAACCCTAAGGAGGCAAAAGGGGGATATAACATATTTTGGGGTTCTCTCTTTTTCCTTTGTCATCTGACCACCATTTTTTGGAGAAAGAAACCAGCAGCCACCACCATTAGAGAGACCAGATTTTGAGCTTCAAGGAGGAGGAAAGAAAGTGCAAGGAAGAAAGAGAAGAAGAGACAAATTCATTTGACTCTTAGTGTTTGGATTTTATCTTCTCTACTCTTAATCTTTGTATTTGAATTCCTTTAATTGATTCTCATGAAACACATGGCTGAAATTATTATAATTGTTCTCTTGAATTTTAGTATGAACTAAACTTTTGTAGTTAGAGATGCTAATGAACTCTAATATGTAATTTTGGGTTTGTGGGTAATTTTAATGTTAACGTTGTTTTGAGGTTTTGTTCAATCAATGGGTATTATTGTTTATACTTGCTCTATGTTTGGCCAACTTGAGTAGGTAATTAAATTGGTATTGATGCTGGAAAGGTCAATATTAATGGATATAAAAATTGATTGATGCATGTTCTTAACTTTTATGTTCTAGAAATTGTGTTTATATAGGAATATATAATCACCTTGCATGATTTTATAGGTTTGTGCTCAAATTGATATTCTTAACATTGGTTGGGCATAGGAATATGTTAATTAATGTAAGGATTGAACCTTAATTGCTTTGGAAAAAGAATTAAGACGAATAGAAAACCTAGTCAACATTACCCAGAATTGCGACCGCATTGTTACCCGCATCTGTGCCCAGAAATGCATATTAGAGGGATTTGGTAGCTCTAACTTCCCATCATCGCTTGATTAATCACTTGCTTACTGTTTTAGCTTGGTTTTGGTTGTTTAGTTTACTTAGTTATATTTTGCTTTTAATTTTAGTTCAATCAAACCGTATTGCTTATTTTTATTCCAAATTGTTGGGCTTTGGTCTTTACAATATCTTGCTTAAACAATCCCTGAGGAGACGATATTAAAATACTTACTATTATATTACTTGCATGCGATTGTGTACACTTGCACATTAAATATCATAAGAAAATATCGCAACAACAAGCCCTGGCAGACTTCATCGCAGAACTCACTGGGCTTCCAGATGGCAAGCAGCCAGAAGCACCTGAAGAGCCTGAGCCTCAAAACCAAACTCCTTCATGGAAGTTTTTCACGGACTGCTCTTCTAATGAGCATCACGCTGGAGCTAGAGTGATTTTGATAACGCCTAAGGGGCATCGATTTCACTGCACAATCAGATTTGACTTCACTGCTTCTAACAACGAAGCCGAGTATGAGCACTGCTCGCAGGATTACGGTTAGCCAGAAGCATGCACATAAAGTCACTTGAAATCTACAGTGACTCTCAGTTGGTGGTCAACCAAATCATTGGAGAGTACCAAGCCCGAGGTTTAAAAATGGTCACTTACTTGAATAAAGCGAAGGATCTATTGGCGCATTTTGATAAGTACACTCTCCAGCAAGTACCTTGCGACCAAAATTCAAATGATGATGCTTTGGCCAAGCTGGCAAGTGCCAAGGATGTTGACACTCTAAAGATAGTGCCGGTTGAGCGACTATCAGCACCGAGCATCCAAGCAGAAGGGATCTCTTTGGTGATTCAAGCAACGGACACATGGATGGCACCTTACACAGAGTACTTGATGCAGGGCGTGTTACCGACGGACAGAAACAAAGCCAGGACCCTTCAGCGGCAGGCTGCTAGGTATATCCTGGTCGATGGAATCTTGTACCGAAGGGGATACTCAATGTCACTCCTCAGTTGTATTTCGAAAGAGAAGGCCAAAGAATTGATGAAAGAGGTCCACGAAGGCTTTTGTGGGGACCATGCTGGGGGCTGAGTTTATCAAAGAAGATCCTAAGGCAAGGATACTTCTGGCCAACAATGAATGAAGACTCGATGGAATTTGTGCGGAGGTGTGACAAATGCCAGAGGTTCTCCAAAATTCCACAAACAGCCCCTAATGAGCTAAAACAAATGCAAAGTCTGTGGCCGTTCGCAGTCTGGGGTATACATCTAATCAGATCTCTGCCCACAGGAAAGGGCGGCATCAAGTACGCCGTAGTGGCCGTCGATTACTTCACTAAATGGGCCGAAGCTGAGCCACTCACAACCATAACGACCAAGAAAGTGCTGGATTTCATAGTCAAAAACATCGTGTGTCGCTATGGATTGCCAAGAAAAATTGTCTCAGACAACGGCACCCAGTTTGATAGTGATTTGTTCACGGATTTTTGCGAGCGACATGGAATTATCAAGAGCTTTTTTTCAGTTGCTCAGCCTCAAGCGAACGAACAAGTCGAAGCAGTCAATAAAACGCTAAAGGATACTCTGAAGAAAAGACTTGAGGAGGCGAAGGAGGCATGGCCAGAGCAATTTCCTGAAGTCCTTTGGTCGTATAGAACTTCTCTTCAAACAGCAACAGGCGATACTCCATTTTCCTTAGCTTATGGATATGAGGCTATGTTGCCTGTTGAGTTAGATCCGCCATCGCATCGAAGAATAACGTACGATCAAGGCTCTAATAGTCAGCTATTGATGGAATCTCTTGATTTGGTCGATGAAAAGAGAAACCAAGCCCAACTCCGAGTAGCAACATACCAACAAAAGGTCACCCGGTACTTTAATTCTAAAGTACGCAAAAGGAAATTCAGTATCGGGGACCTAGTGCTTAGAAGGGTTTTTCTCAGCACTCGCGATCCAGTCGCTGGAGTACTAGGACCTAATTGGGAAGGACCGTACCAAATTGAAGAAGTCCTTCAACTAGGCACCTATAAACTTTCTCGCTTATATGGAGATCTCACTCCTCACTATTGGAATGGAGAACACCTACGCAAGCACTATCAATAAACAATTCTTCCTAAAGAATTGGCTTGTATTAATTTTACTTTTTACAAGTTATGAAAAGGGTTGGTCATTTTACGTGACTGATCTCTTATAAGTGTAAGATCGTTTTGTTGATCACTCGTACAAGCATGTTTTGTCCATTTATTACGAGAAATAAAAGAGATTGTCCGCAGCCAGTCATTCTTGCCAACTATTGTATTTATTACAAGTATTTTCTCATTACGTGTTGTTGACGGTGAAATCTCGTCAACTATATAAGGTTAGAAAACTAAGACTGTATTGCCAAAGGTATCTTAGAAGAAGATGGAGAAAACTTGAAAGAGTAAATATGCAGAACTACAATGGAGTCAAAATTGTACATTGCTTAACAGCCTTAGCATACAATCAATTTTCCAACCCCTTTTCTAGAGGGGTGTTCATCTATTTATAATGGAGCTCTATTGGCTCCTTATACATTGTGGTCCCTGGGGACAAGACTGTACATAGGTACATTGTCAGGGTAGTGACACAGGTTGTGGTGGGGCAGAAGGTCATGGTGTCGACCTGATACCTAGTCAGAGGCATGCATGTAGTGCTTCCACTCTTTGTACAAATCCGTACCTCCACTACTTGTGTTATACAGATGTCATGGTCATGCTTCTGTCATCCTCATGGTCGTACATCCTGCACCCATACACGTACGGGTGCTTTGTACCTGATGGTTATGCATGTGAGGGTGCGAGGCCCAATGTAGTGCGAGATCCTCAGGTGCATGGCGAGGCATGCATGGGTGCGAGACCCTCGGGTGCATGGTGAGGCATGCATGGGTGCGAGGGCGCGAGACCCTCGGATACATGGCGAGGTATGCATGGGTGCGAGACCCTCGGGTGCATGATGAGGCATGCATGGGTGCGAGACCCTTGGGTGCATGGCGAGGCATGCATGGGTGCGAGACCCTCGGGTGCATGGTGAGGCATGCATGGGTGCGTGAGGCTCCGCGTGGCATGGAGCGCTTCGCTGTGCGAGGCTGGGCGAGGCCTGGAGTGCCTCGCTGTGCAAGGCTAGCTGAGGCAAGGAGTGCCTCGCTGGGCGAGGCTGGCTGAGGTAGGGAGCACCTCGCTATGCGAGGCTGGCCGAGGCAAGGAGCTCCTCGTTGCGCGAGGCTGGCTGAGGCTAGCTGAGGCAAGGAGCGCCTCGTTGTGCGAGGCTGGCCGAGGAAAGGAGCACCTTGCTACGTGAGGCTGGACAAGGCCCGTGGTGTCTCGCTACGCGAGGCTAGGTGGGGCATGGTGTGAGGCGCCCTTCTAGGCATGAGGCCCATCTGAGGCACGAATCGCCCTGATGGCGCGAGGCCATTAGCCTAGGGAAATGTTCACCTATAATTTCCATATTTTCATTAAGGAAAGCTCTAAGGGTAATTACTCCATATTCCCAAGACCCACATGTTTGAGCCCAATAGCATGAATACCCGACCTTTATCCATGTGGTCTAACTAAGGACCAAAGATTTTTTCCTTGGTCAATTTTTTGCATTCACACGTGTGCTATTTTGCTATATTTTTATTCATTGCTACGAGCAGTAATGTTCGAACGGGTCCTAGTCAAGGCAAGTGACTGGGGACCTAAAGTTCCTCAATCACTTGGGGGGCATATAAGGCATCTAGTAAGCAAAGCATATCGACAGGTATGTAAACACACGAGCAAAATAAGTGAAAGCATGCTACGGTACTTCAAACCAAATTACTATGCTAAGTTCGGTCATGCGAACAGATGTTATAATAAATGCAAGTATTATAATATCAAAAAGGAATTCTTTTACACCGTGAGCAGTTACTGCTCGGATGTAATTGTTTGTTAAAAGGAAAAAAGATGCCCATGTAGCAATTAAAGATAAAAATTGTCTTTACATCTCGACCCGTAGGTCGTATATTGAAAAATTAAAATTAAAAGAGAAATAAGCTAAGAAACGGGAAGGTCTTGTGGATGTTCCTGGTCGACAGCAGCTTCAGATTCATCCCCCGCACCCTCAACACTAGTGGCCAAAGATATTTCGGATGAGGCTGGGGTTTTCGCTCTCTTTTCTTCTTCCAAGTGAGAAACGCATCGGGCTATTTTTTTTTGCCTCATGCGCTCGGAGAGATAGCTGAAATTGGCCCCTTGGTTGTGCTTCCAGAAATCATAGAAGCACTTGGACGTGGTGCCCTTGTACCTCTCAAGATTGTTGGCATTAGTTTTCTCAAGCTCCTTGATGCGAGCCTCCAACTTTTCAGCCTCCTGCCGTCTCTCGATCAGATCCGCCTTGAGTTTTTTGTCTTCGTAAAAATTGATAACATGGGACTCTTTGTACTTCGCCTTTGCCTCGAGAGCTTTGTCTAGAGCAGCCTGCTTCTCCTTCATCTCCTCAGCCATTTTATTTTTCTCCTCGAGCAATGTCGTATTTGCCTTCTGAGCCACCTCAAGCTACCCGGCATACTTCGCTTCGATGGCCTTAAGCTCCTCAACGTGTCGTTGCTCAGACGACTTGGATTGCTCAGTGATGACCCCCGAGTGGAGCCAGTTGGCAGTCACAGTCAGCGTTGCCTGCGATCAGAACAAAAATTAAAATGACTATTATAGATAAAAAGGATTGTCTCAACAGGAAGAGACAACTTACACTGGCAAGCTCGTTTAGAGCGCGGTTCAAGATATGGTCGACCTCCATCGATTCAGTCCCAGCCATGGCTTCACGGTTGCGCTCATGCCTCAGGATCCTTGTCATCCTGTCCTTGGCCGATCTTAGAGTGCGGCTTGATATGTCATCCCCTGTTGGAGCAGGGGCAGCTGGCTGAGTCTGGTCAACTGGAGCCGGTGGGGAAGGGTTCAACCCGACCGGTACAGACAGAGTTTGCTGCTCAACTGGAAACGGAGGTGGTGTTGTGTTTTTTGAAGGATCAGCAGCTGGAGGGTCCTCAATGTGGGCATTCTTGGCCGGAGGATCTTTGCTGCACTCCCCGCGATGCCTCCTGCTCGCCTTTTTCTTGCTCGCAGGAGCATCAAGCGCACTGTAGAAATCGAACATGTCTTCGGATGCCATGTCTGCAAGAAGGCAAGTACACGAACAGTTAGATAGTATAAATAAACGAGTGAGCTATGTCAGAAAATGAAACAAAGACAATTGCAAGTAAAATACCCGAGCTATCATTACTGGTCGCTATATTACTTACTGAACTACTGTTACACTCACTCTCTGGCATGAAGAAGTCTCAATCTAAATTGAGAGTGTACTTAAAGTTTTTGTCCCCGTCAAATAAGTGACAGGGAATTGGCAAACTATCTAAGAGCGAGAGATCAGTACCGTTCTCATCCGAAGACTCGTCGATAGGCGCAAGGGGTTCAGAAGCTTTCTTTTTTCCCTTTCCCGAAGGGGCAGGGGCGCGGCCGCTCACGGGGTGCTAGAGGGTTCCCTGATTGTCACGCCAGTTGATCTCCTCCTTTGAGGTTGCGACACATCTGGGTGCTGCTCGGGAATTTCCTCGCCAATGGCACTCCCCGTTGTGGACTCCCTCACATCCTGGTGGGGTGCTAGAAGCCCGACTAGTCTCAGGTTTGCCTCAGTGACTATCTATTTGACGCTCTTCTCTACGTCGGACATGCTGGCCAGTAGCGCTGCTCGAAGCTCCATTTCTGGAGTAGGAGCTGGTCGCAGCCATGGACCTGAAGAAAGCTAAATTTCTAAGAGAGATGCAGATAAAATACAAGGAAAATATACAACCAAGAAAACGAAGAAGTTACCTCCTTAGGTGAAGGCTAGGTTGTTGGCGACCAGGTCAGTAGTCAAAAAGTACTCTTGGTGGTACTTTCCTACATTAGACTTGTAGGTAGTCTCACTCAGGAAGGTGCGGGTCAATTCCGGGTGGAAAGAATGAAAGAACCCCATATTGTCCTGGTAGGGGTTAGATTTGAGATCGAACAGGTAGTTGATCTCATGAGGTGAAGGGTGTAACGCCCTGGATAGCTAAGACCACTACACTGTGTATTTATAAAGGTGCAGGACTTGCTAATCAAGCCAATCAGTTGAAAACGTGATAGCTAAAGTCATTAATGTGCTAGGGTTAAAAGGTTTTGCTCTCAAAAGATACTTTCCATATAATTAAACATTTTACACATGGGATCCTAAAAGAAATAGTGTTTAAAAGCCTATTTACAAAATTTTGAGTGTACAGACAACCACCAGCCTTTCTAAAGGAAAAATAAAAGTTTATGGTTTTCCTGTCCCTGTCTCCCCTCAACCGTGGTGGCTGAGGAGCTGATCATGTACATTCTGCTCTTAGAGCTCTCCAAATCAGGGCTGATCAATCTTGCCCTTGCCTTTACCTGCACCACGAAGCACCCGTGAGCCAAGGCCCAGCACGAAAACATATCATATTACATAACACGCAATAATAACATTTGGATAACCCTTTAAGCATGTTCATACACCCAACATACCACAATAATCACAAAGCATGAAGATTCAACCAAAGAGTCAACCAATCATCACCCAGCTAAACAGCACAACAATCCACCAATCAATATTAACAAGAAAATCACATAATAATCGAAGTCGACACCTTAGGTCGCACCCTCTCTTTACCCCACTGACTCCGGCCCGCTTAAACCGAGCTCAGTGCATAATAAGTTGTCCTCAGCTACTAGTGGCCGAGCCGCGCCCTATGCGCTAGTGTAAACTTTGGCACTCTTAGGCCATTGGTTTAATGTTTACATGGCATAATACCATCCTTTACAAGGCATACAAAGTAGGGAACCCTTAGTCCCATTATAAATCCACAACCGGGTGCAGTTTTCTTACCTTTAATTCCCAAGTTACTGATTACGAGTGATGCCTCTTGAGCACGATCCGCTTCCCGAGCCCTAACTTAACACCTAGTCACAACCAAGATATGGAGTACCATTAATAATTGCATTCATATTTATGGATGGAATTCTTAAGAGAGAGAACAGAAGGAAGAGAGGAGCAAAATGGGTCAGTTTTGTTCTTTTGTTCTACTGTTTTCTGTTTACTTAGCCTAACCTTAGTTAATTAAGTTAATCCCGAGGCTCAGGGTACCGGAAACGTCCCCGAGGGAAAAATGGTAAAATTCCCCAATTTCCCGCCCAGGCTTCCTAACCTCAAACATATCTCCATATATTTATTTCCATAACCCGATAACCCAAATAATCACCTAATACCCGAAATACCCCTTGACTTGCCCCAAGTCAAATATTAAGCCTCGTTGTGACTTCCCGCTAACTAGCTCCCTAGGATCGCCTCGAGTCGCACGCTGCAGATTTACCCACATAATAATGTGGTTCTCACAAATATAACATATAACCACATTTATATTCATATAGCCTTACAAACATGTTTATCATATAATCGCACGTTAATTTAATAAATTCACACATAAACCAATTATGCCCTCCCGGCACACTAACCAAGGCCCTTAAGCCATATTAGTGATTTTGGGTCGTTACAAAGGGACAAGCCATTTTTTATGGCTGTAAAGAATATAGAGTGCGAAAAGCATTATATACCCGTTCGGGGTTATTTGGAAAGGAGCGACCCCAAAATAGTTGGCCACTCCTTGGAAGAAAGGATGGAGAGGCAAGATCGCTCATGCCTCAATAAGATACCTAGACCAGGCGCTGAAGGCGCCACCAGGCAGGTTTACCTATTGGTCGGTGGTGGGAAGGAATAAAGTAACCCCAGAAAGTCCATACTTTCTGAGGAAATTATTTACCATCCTAGCAGTGATCGTGCTAGGGGGAGCAAGGTACCATTCGACGTCTGGTCGAATGATATTATGGAGACGGACTTGATTTTGGATTTCTGGATCAGGAGTATTTTCATCTCGACCACCGGTCGAAGGAAATTCAGCCCGAGGAGCAGACTGATTTGAAGGAGGATTGGATGATTTCTTTTTCTGGGCTTTAGACTTTACTCGACCCATGTTTTGAGGAAGGGTCGGGGGATTATTTGTGGTGTTTTGAGAAAAAGGGATCTCCAGAATTAGTCATGATGGTTGTTCCTCGTCCTCGAGTAGTTGGGCCAGCAGATCGTCATCGATTGGCCTCTCACCTCCCCACGGATCTTGCATGAAAATCTGCAAACAGAGAAAAGGAGATGAGAATCTATGGCCTAAAACTTGTGTTTAAAAGTTGGAATAACATTGCTCGTTTATAAAAGTTAAGCTTTTATACGACCAGCAGCATTCTGACAAAAAACACTACATTTCAAGCGAACAGTTTGGAAAATGGATTAAAAAGCAGAAGTGAAAAACTTTTCAACTCTGAAAGGGCGGGAAAAAACTAGTTTTTTTTCTACAAGCTTAGAAATCGAATTTTTACTTCGATTTCACGCCATAAAGTTATAATCCTAACTACCCATCTACTTCGTTATCCCAGAAAAATGTTATTCTCCTACCAAATTTAGTGCAAATCAATATGCCCAATTACCCCCAAACCTGTTTCTTTCAAGAATGGTCAAGAACTCAGGATATAAAATGGATATCGTAAGGCATTTCAACGACTGAAAAGGTTGATAAACTTACTTGGATAAAAATTGAAGCAAGTTTTGAGGCACTAAGTTGGTTGGGTGGGCAGAGACTCCGTGGATCGTCGAGTTCGTCTGAGGTTTCTGAGTTTCCTACGCCTTGTTCTTCAGTGTTCTTGAGGAGAAAGTGAAAAGTAAAAATTAAAAAATGATCTTGGGGGATTATTTATATTGATCGTAGCATTGTAAAAGAGATAATCATGGAATTACTTTTTTCAAAGCATGGGGAAACGCAATAGCCGTCAGAAAATTTTTTGGAAACTGAAAAGACATGATTGGTTGCCTTTTTCGAAAAGGCATGGGCGGCTCTGACAGATTTGGTGGGGTACGTTGTTGACACGGTCCTTCGCCAACAGATAATTATACGAATAAACAGGATGGATTAGTGCTAAATAGTGAACCGTAATGTGAAAATAACTTAATTCTAAACTGGCGAAATTATTATCGTGGGAAGGTTATCACTCCTTTCTTTTTAGGTGGTTCGAAGGTTAAAATTCCTCTAGTTCACCAGTCAATATTATTGATATCTCTTGAGTATTCCTTACAGAGTGTTTCTTTACAACAAAAATGCCAACCCCTTGCAACGCCCAAGGTCTTGGTATTTATAGGGAGAGGATACCTGGGCGTTGGTAAAGGGGGTCATACCGTGACCTTCTTACCCATCATGTCATCTCTGTGACACTGATGATTAATTCCTAAAACTTGACAGTGAGGTGTGGTCTAATCAATAGGTAATGGGAGATAATGGGCCGCATGGCCCAAACCAGTCGTGGGGTGTCTGAATACGCATGTTTGTACTGCGTGTCCGAGAATTCAGGAATGGAATAGACACGTGATGTCTGATATGTGAACGTTTATATTGTGTGGTAGCCTTTACAAGGATTCGGGTGTCAGATCTATGCCGTACCTCAAGCTTGATGTAGCGCCAGCACGTGGTATCCACACTGCTGACCCGCTGCCTTTGAGTAGACTGCTAACTCTCTGATCAGCTTGGATGGGGGAGGTGGAAACTCGTAACAGCAGCTCCGGGTGGACGATTTACACGTGGCGGACTGAATTATGCCCTTTTTCAGCTCGCCAATAACTTGCGGATATTTAGGGCGTACATTTTCCCCCCAATCCCCTGCTCGTGACACATGACGTCATCTGTAACCACAGCGGGGGCTTTTAGGTTTCTTTTTCGACTATTCATGTCCCATCAACTACGCAGGTATCGAACACGTGGAGCACCGTGGTTGGCAACGGTCCGGCTTCCGAGAATTGCATTAAATGTCCTAGCCTATCTTCGGCCGTCATTTCGCCTCTCGAGTTATGACCCTCGTATCTCGCATTAATGCGATCGAACGGTCCTCGTTCCTTTGCCTCTTACGTATATATAAGGTTGGCCACCTTTCGCATGAGCCACCCTTTATTTGAAACAAATTTCCTCATCTTCTCTCCTCTTTAGCCTCAGAAGTCTTTCTTCTTCCGGTTATCGTCCCAGAGATCCTTACGCTCTTGCCACAAGAGTTCCTCCGTGACTCCAGTTCTAAAGGCTCCACCAGGACTCCGCCTCCAATGCTTCTTGCGTCTTTCACACGGTAAAAACACTGTAAGTCCTCTACCTGTTGCACGTTTTGATATTTTCGTTTCTCTGTTAGGTAAACTTCTTTCTTAGTCGCACACTGTAGGTTGTTTTTGGCTGGTGTTTTGTGCGTAGGTTTTTATCCTAGGGGTATCGATCACATGAGAACATGTTTAGGAATACGATGTATAGGACAAGATAATTTCTGGGTAACTTTTCTAGGTAGCTTTATGAAATGCCGGTTTAGAGAGGGGAAGGCGATAGGTTTTTGGGGTTCTAAACCAGGTAGCTTAGGGGTCACGCTTCCTAGGTGGTTTTTCTTTTTGAAACCTTCCCCCCAAGGCAAGCATTATCCTGACCCTCCTGACACATAGATTTCGAGCAATCGGGGATTCGGTGGGAACATAGGCGCGTGATCACAGCATCGCGTGGCCTCACGCACCGCGGGCTAAGATTACCTCAGCCTGTGTACGAAAATCATTTCTCGCGCTAGATTCACTTTTCTATTTTTAGGTCACCTATCTAAACTTTCTTCATCTTTGTTCGCTAGGCGACCAGATGGGGCCCAGGAAGAACATGCCCAAAAAGAGCGTCGCCGGCTCATCATCCCAGCAGGCCAACAAGGGGAAAGAGATAGTTGCTGAATCTCCAATCCCCCACTTTGGTCCCACCGTGGAGAAAGAGGTCAAGGTGGGACCTAATGCCTTCTTCGAGGCAGAGAGGATAGTCTCGAAGGTTACAACTCAAGGGAAGGTCAACAAGATCTTGCTGTCCCATAACATCGAAATTGGGACAGGCGCTCTTGTTGCCCGACCTCCCCTCAAGGGCAAGAGGAGCTGCACACCCCTCGACGAGGAGTTCGCGGCCTGGAGTGACAAACACCTCAAGGCCGGGGCCTTCCTACCTTTGGACCAGTACTTCGCGAACTTTCTGAACTACGTGAGGCTGGCTCCTTTCCAACTGCCCCCTAACTCCTACTGTCTGCTGGCGGGGCTGAGGTACCTATTCCTGAAGCATGAGTGGGAGGTCCCTACACCAGCGGACATCCTTTATTTCTTCTACCTCAAAGCCAGCCCAGATCAACGGGGGTGAGGCGACGGGTTCTACTACCTGACCCATTTTCCCAACTCTGTTGTAGTCATCGATCTGCCCAGCCACCCCAACGACTTCAAGGACCAGTTCTTTATGTCGACGGGGTTTCGCAACTGCGATTACCACTACTTCAACCGTCCTCGTAAGTTCTTTCTATCCTCAGCTCACAAAATTGCCACAATAATTTATTTCTTCCATGTGTATTGACTTGAATAACATCGTGCAGCCATCTTTGCGAGGACGGCCAAATCGGTGACCCTCGGGGATCAATACGATACCTTGGTCGGGCTCCCACCAAATGAAAAAGACTATCGCTAGCTCGTATCCGACGAGACGATGCTAGCGTGCAAGTTAATTTCTCTGGGCCAGACCCTGGCCTTAAGGAGGTCGCGGGCCATCCCAACAGCTCGCGAGTTGGCGCCCATCCCCGAGGGGGGTGCTGCGGTGAACGACGAGCAGGACGAGGAAGACGATGTGTCGCTCATGCGCCAGAAGCGGGCCCTCGAGGTTTCCCAGGGCCTTGATGCGGATCGAATCCAGTCCGGGGTAGCAGCTAATCCCTCCGACCAAGGTAACCCATACATGTTTAGGGACTTAGACAGGGCTGTCGTAGACCTTCGGCTTGCTAGGTTTAACCCAAGCCAGCTCGTACATCGTCACCAAGATGACCCAGACCTTAACATAACCCTACTCTAGTGTGTAGATCAACTAGTGCTGACCTATGACATGAGCCGCCCTAGGGGCACTGTAGCAGTAGACAACACCCTGGCTTTTAGGTCAGCCTTTTTTTAGGAGTACGGGACCAACCTTAGGTCGTGGCCCTCCCTTCTGGAGGGTGTAGTCGCTCCAGGGCTTAGGCAGTACGTAGAGGAGTCCAGTCCTGAGGCTGATCTGGACCCCGAGCCCCCTCTCATACGCGAAGTTATAAACTTAGAGTCCTTCATAGAAGCTCTGCGGCCGGAGGTCGTGGCAATAGATTCCTCCTCCAGCTCGGAGGGTAGGACCTTTTCAATACATCCTTAGATTTTTCTTATAATCAGATAACCTTACATGTGTCCTAACGCTTCCTTCTTTTTGTTTCAGGTGAAGAGATGGCACAGCCCAGAGACAACGTCCTGCAATCAATCTTCCAGGGGAGGAATCCTCCCGCCGGATCGTCCGGGCCACTGGTCAAGAAGCCCCGGTTTACCAAGAAGACTCCTCCCGAGCCCGTCTCCAAGTCTCCCGCTAAGGGGAGGGGCCAGGCCCCTGCAACAGTGGAGAACATGCCTCCACCTCCTCCACAACCTCCTGTCCCTGCTCGGGATCAAGAGGCACCAACTAGAACCCCGCCAGCTCCCACTCCCACCATGCGTATACCAGTTAACACTCAGGCTCTGGAGAAACTCCCCAAGGCCTTCTGAGGGACAATCTATGAGACTGCTAGCTATACGATGGAACATTACTACAACGCCACCCCAAGGGACTTGCGGGAGATCGAGATGAGGAGCCCCAAGAATGTCATGGAGTCTTCGCTGGGGATGAACCTCACGGTAAGGTTACCTAGTTAACTTAGTCAATTTTCTCTGCTTTCTCTTTAGCACATGCCTTACTATCTTTTCCTTTGCAGGCGGCTTTGGCTCTACACCGCAGCATAGCTTGGTCTAGAGCCAAGTTTGACGAGATCAAGGGCGAGTTCCAGACTGCTCAGGCCACTCTCGCGTCTGCACTACAGTAGGAGCGAGATGCCAAGGCTGCCCTAACGGCTGTCAAGGAAAGCGAGAAGGTCACGCAGGTCGCATTGGCCGCTGCAAAGGCCGATCTGGAAGCCACACAGGGCGCCTTGGCCACGGCGAAAACTGACCTTGAGGCTACACAGGCTGCCTTGGCCGCTGCAAAGGCTGAGCTTGAGGAGGCCAAGGCCGCCCTTATTGCAGAGAGGGCATCTTCTATCTCTTCCATGGTGGGCATGCTCTATCATTGCTGGGCCTTCAACCAGGATGGCAATTTCTCCTTCCTGGCGCCGAAGGTGTGGGATCCCTTCCTCGAGAAGTTCAAGGCTCGTCTTCAACAAGAGGCGCCCTCTGAGACCGGGGAGACTTCCGCTGCAGGCGAGCAGGAGACCGAAGGGGTGACCTCAACGGAACGGCTTGCAATCTTTTACCATGAGGTTTTTCTCCTCGAGACAATTGGTTTTCCCGAGTTTCATTTTAATCTACTTTTACAATTATTGTTATTTATTTTTAGCACATTTGGTAAAAACTTAGTTTGCGTTAATTTTTTATTGATATCTCGTGTTTTCTATGAAAAACATCGATTAACCAATTTAAATCAACTTCTAAGTTTTAGGACCTGGTTGTATCCAGGACGTTGACTTTAAAAACTTAGTTCGCGTTAATTCTTTATTGATATCTCGTGCTTTTTGAGAAAAACATCGATTAACCAATTTGAATCAACTTCTAAGTTTAGGACCTGGTTGTTTCCAGGATATTGATTTTAAAAACTTAGTTCGCGATAATTCTTTATTGATATCTCGTGCTTTTTAAGAAAAACATCAATTAACCAATTTGAATCAACTTCTAAGTTTAGGACCTGGTTATTTCCAAGATATTGATTTTAAAAACTTAGTTCGGGTTAATTCTTTATTGATATCTCGTGCTTTTTAAGAAAAACATTGATTAACCAATTTGAATCAACTTCTAAGTTTAGGACCTGGTTATTTCCAGGATATTGATTTTAAAAACTTAGTTCGCGTTAATTCTTTATTGATATCTCGTGCTTTTTAAGAAAAACATCGATTAACCAATTTGAATCAACTTCTAAGTTTAGGACCTGGTTATTTCCAGGATATTGATTTTAAAAACTTAGTTCGCGTTAATTCTTTATTGATATCTTGTGCTTTTTAAGAAAAACATCGATTAACCAATTTGAATCAACTTCTAAGTTTAGGACCTGGTTATTTCCAGGATATTGATTTTAAAAACTTAGTTTGCGTTATATCTTTATTGATATCTCGTGTTTTTTAAGAAAAACATCAATTAACCAATTTGAATCAACTTCTAAGTTTAGGACCTGGTTATTTCCAGGATATTGATTTTAAAAACTTAGTTCGCGTTAATTCTTTATTGATGTCTCGTGCTTTTTAAGAAAAACATCGATTAACCAATTTGAATCAACTTTTTAAGTTTAGGACCTGATTATTTCCAGGATATTGATTTTAAAAACTTAGTTCGCGTTAATTCTTTATTGATATCTCGTGCTTTTTGAGAAAAACATCGATTAACCAATTTGAATCAACTTCTAAGTTTAGGACTTGGTTATTTCCAGGATATTGATTTTAAAAACTTATTTCACGTTAATACTTTATTGATATCTTGTGGGTTTTAAGAAAAACATCGATTAACCAATTTGAATCAACTTCTAAGTTTTAGGACCTGGTTATTTCCAGGATATATGCCCTCCAAGTAACCAGGATATATCACCTGGTTATTTAGGACTTGAAATGTGCTCTTTTAACATTACGTCCACACAAATATACAATAATACGAAGAAACTATCTCATTATTTAATAAAACAAGGTGACTTTTCTAACTAAGCCTTACAAAAGTATTACTGATAATATTTCTTCAGGTGTATAGCGTTCCAAGTCCGTGGGACTGCTTCTCCATTAAGCCGAGCTAGCTTAAAGTTCCTTCTTTCACAACCTCTATTATTTGATAGGGTCCTTCCCAGTTTGGCCCCAACACTCCGTCCTTGGGATCCTTACCGGCTAAGAAGACTCTTCTGAGCACCAGGTCGCCTATGCTAAAGATGCGCTTCTTGGCCTTTGAGTTGAAATAACGAGTGATCTTATGTTGATAATGCGCGAGCTGCAGCTGCGAAGCTTCTCATTTTTCATCAATTAGGTCAAGGGATGCATAGAGAAATTTGTCGTTCTGGTCTTGGTCAAATGTCCAGACTCTGTGCGAGGCTATCTTCGTTTCAATAGGAAGGACGGCCTCACTCTCGAAAGCCAGGGAGAAAGGAGTGTGACCCGTCGAAGTTTGGTGTGAGGTCCGGTATGCCCACAGTACCTGGGGCAGTTGTTCGGGCCAAACTCCCTTGGCTTCATCCAGCCTCTTCTTAAGGCTCGCTTTTTGCGTCTTGTTCACAGCCTCGACCTGCCCATTAGCTTGGGGGTGGGCCACAGAGGAGAAGCTTTTAACTATGTCGTGCCTCTTGCAAAATTCGGTGAAGAGATCGCTATCGAACTGTGTTCCGTTATCCGACACGATCTTCTTTGGCAGCCCGAATCGGCAGACAATACTCTTAACCACAAAGTTAAGGACCCTTTTTGAAGTAATCATCGCCAGGGCCTCTGCTTCTTCCCACTTTGTGAAGTAGTCTATAGCCACCACAGCATAGCGAACTCCTCCTTTTCCCGTGGGAAGGGCACCAATTAGATCAATCCCCAGACCGCGAAGGGCCAGGGGGACGAGATCATCTTTAGCTCGACTGGAGGGGCTCGGGCAACCGTGGCGAACCATTGGAACCTGTCGCACTTTTTGACATAAGAGATCGAGTCCTTTGATAGAGTGGGCCAATAATACCCTTGCCTCAACACCTTTAAGGCTAGGTTTTTCCCCCCAGCGTGATCTCCGCAAAATCCCTCATGCACCTCCTGCAAAATGGTCTTCACCTCACCTGGAAGAACACACCGCAGAAGAGGTACAGAGAGGCCATGCCGGTACAATGTCCCATCTATCATTATTTACCTCGGAGCCTGGTAAAGTACCCTCTTTGCATCATTTCGCTCCTCGGGTAACTTCCCTGTTGTGAGGTACTTGATTATGGGAGTCATCTAGGTTGGTCTGGTGTTGATCATCTCGACCTCCGTCCTGACTTCCTCTATGCTTGGTCTTTCTAAGAACTCTACCGGTACCAAGCCCAAAGTTTCTGCCTCCCCGGAGGTGGCGAGCTTTGCCAGGGCGTCAGCATTGGCATTCTGCTCCTGAGGTATCTGTTCAATTAAGTCGTGCTCAAATGCGGATAGCTCCTTCTTTACCTTGGCCAGGTAAGAAGCCATCTTGGTTCCCCGTGCTTGGTATTCTCCTAATACTTGGTTTACCACAAGCTGGGAATCGTTGTAGCACTGGACGGAGCTGGCCTTCAGCTCCTGGGCCACCCTTAGCCCAGCCAATAAAGCTTCGTATTCGACTTCGTTGCTGGATGCTTTGAATTTGAATCGCAACGCGGAGTGGAATCGATGTCCATCCGGGGATATCAAATTGATTCCAGCCCCAGACCCGTTCTCGTTAGACGATCCATCTATGAAGACTTTCCACGAGGCCCGAACCGGTTCTTCCACTGGTTCTTCTCGGAATTCTGTGCACTCTGCCACAAAATCAGCCAGGGCTTGGCTTTTCACAGCAGTTCACGGCACGTACAGTATCTCAAATTGGCTGAGCTCGATAGCCCATTTCAACAGACGTCCCGATGCCTCAGGTTTCTGCAAAACCTACCTTAAAGGCTGATCGGTTATGACGTGTATTGAATGGGACTGGAAATATGGCCTGAGTTTTCGGGAGGGCGTAATAAGGCAGAAAGCCATCTTTTCCATCAATGGGTATCGGGATTCAGCTCCGAGAAGCCTCTTGCTGATGTAATAGACTGGCTTCTGAGACCGGTCTTCTTCCTGAACCAGTACGGCACTAGTCGCATCTTCCGTGACAGCTAGGTAAAGGAAAAGAGGCTCTCCTGCTATTGGTTTGGACAACACGGGCGGCTCGACTAAATGTGCTTTCAGGTCGAGGAAGGCACGTTTCCACTCTTCGGTCCACTCGAATTTTTTATTTCCCCGAGCAGGTTGTAGAATGGCAAACACTTGTCGGTAGATTTGGAAATGAACCGACTAAGGGCTGCCACCCTTCCTGTCAGACTTTGAACGTCTTTTCACGACCGGGGTGATGGCATCTCGAGTAGCGACCTGATCTTATCGGGTTTCGCCTCTATTCCTCTGGTGTTAACTATGAAACCCATAAATTTTCCTGACGCAACCCCGAAAGTACACTTTTGGGGATTTAGCCTCATGTCGTACTCTCTTAAAATCTTAAAGCATTCCTTCAGATCGGAGACATGGTTATCGGCAGTTTTTGACTTGACCAACATGTCGTCAACATACACTTCCATGTTTTTCCCGATCTAACTAGTAAACATCCTATTTACCAACCTCTGGTATGTAGCTCCTACGTTTTTCAGCCCGAAAGGCAAGACCTTGTAGCAATAAACGTTAGTTGGGGTCATGAAGCTAGTGTGCTCCTGGTCTACTGGGTTCATGGCGATCTGGTTATAGCCTGAGTATTCATCCATAAAAGACATGAGCTTGTGCCCCGCCGTGGCATTTACCAATTGATCAATCCTTGGCAAAGGGAAGCAATCGTTGGGGCATGCTTTATTTAGATCGGAAAATTCGATGCAGGTCCGCCACTTCCCGTTGGGCTTTGGGACCAAAACAAGATTGGCGATCCAGATCGGGTACTTTGCCTCGCGGATAAAGCCGCACTTTAAGAGCCGGGATACTTCCTCCTCTAGGGCCTTAGCTCGGGTCGTGCCCAGGTACCTTTGTTTCTGGGACTTCGCAGGCACGTTCTTGTCCAAGTTTAGGGTGTGCATGATGATGCTTGGGCTGATCCCTACCATGTCCTCATGAGACTAGGCGAATACATCTAGATTTTCTTGTAGAAATCTAAGCAGCTCCGCCTTCCTTTTACTACACAGGTTTTTCCCGAGCCTTACCACCTTCGAGGGGTCTTGTGGGTCGATATTCACCTCCTCGAGCTCTTCGATGGCATGGAGCTCGGATCTATCTTCGCCTATTCTGGGGTCGATATCATCATTGAAGATGATACCCTCCCCATTGGCATTCTGAGATTTTTCTATCTCAGAAGTAAGTTCTAGTTCCTAAGATTCCTCGTCTTCGCCCTGAATGGTCATCGTCTGCTGCCCGGGTGACTTTCCCTTCATGGAAATTCTATAGCATTCCCTGGCAGCGAGCTGATCACCTCGGACCGTGCATATCCCCGTGGAGGATGGGAATTTGACTGCGAGATGGCGGATGGAGGTTATAGCCTCAAATGCTATCAACGTAGGCCGACCCAGAATGGCGTTGTAGGTGGCGGGACAATCGATGACCACGAATTCGAGGAGTTTAGAGATAGTCCGGGCCCCCTCTCCCAAGGTAATTACCAGCTCGATTGTCCCTATCGCTGCTGATCCTTTTCCGAAAAATCCATACAGCATTATGGAGGTGGCCTTCAACTCGATGACAGATAACCCCATCTTCTCCAGCGTAGACTGGAACAGTTGGTTCACCGAACTCCCATTATCGAGCAGTATCCTTCTAACTCTCCGGTTGGCGAGCTGGGCGGTTATGACCAGAGGACCATTATGGGGGAACTGGACGTGACTAGCATCCTCCTCGGTAAATATGATTGGTTGCCTCTCCAGTCGTTGTTGTTTAGGTAGATGCTGTTCCGGGACGAGCTCCACTCCGTTATGAGCCTTCAACTCATTGACATGTCTCGTGCCGGCCAAATGAGGGCCTCCGGAGATTGTGGATATCTCTCCTCTTATCACGGGAGGAGGGGTGTCCTGATTTATCCGGGGCCCGGGCTGACTCACCGGAGCTTTCGAAGCTGGTTGACTGGTGGGAATTCGGTTCTGCGCATATTGAGCCAAAGGTCCAGCTCTGATGAGTGTCTCGATCTCATCCTTTAGATGCCTACAATCGTCAGTGTTGTGGCCAATGTCATTGTTGAATTGACAGAACTTGGAAGGGTCCCTCTTGGCTTTCTGGTGCTTCAAAGGCTCCGATTTCTTCTAGGGGAGGCGGGCAGAGTTGGCTAGGAAAATGTGTTCCCTAGTGTTTGTGAGCTCGGTATAAGTCGCGTAGACTGGCTTAAATTTTTCCACGGGCTTGTTCTTCTTCGAACCGTGTTGGCCGCTGTCGCTGCTCCCTTTTTCTCTTGCCTCCACCCACTTGGTTACTCTGTGTAACGGTTTGAGTCATTTTCATGACATCCGTTCCCACTCCAACGGGCTGATCAGGGGCTTGGCTGGTTCCCGCGACCGATGCTCGCGCCTCTTCTAGGTTTATCCGTCTCTGGGCCTTGTTCAGGAATTCATCCACGGTGCTGACACCTTTTCTCTATATCTCTTTCCATAGTCCGCCTCCAACGAGGATTCCAGTCCTCGAGGCCATAAGCTTGGAACTATCATCTACATCCCTGGCTCGAGCCACGACGCTTGCAAACCTGCTCAGGTAAGCTTTCAAGGGTTCCTCGGGCTGCTGCTTCACGTTTTCCAGGGTATCGGATTTGACGCAGGTAGCTTGAGAAGCTCAGAATGCCCTCTTGAAGTTAGCAGAAAAGGTTTTCCACAAGCTAATGGACTGCTTTTTACACTGCTTGAACCATTGCCTGGCCAACCCAGTCAAGGTGGAAGGAAATATCAAACACCTTAGCTCGGAACCGATGTTGTGGGCCATCATCAGGGTGTTGAACATACCCAAATGATCTGACGAGTCTCTGTCTCCATCGAACTTAGATAAGTGGGGCATACGAAAACCAGGTGGATACGTCGTGGCTGCTATGCTGGGGGCGAAGAGCTTGAGTTCGTCCCCTGAGTCGTATTCGTCTTTTTCCTTGTCTCACAAGAGCTTCTTCATCAACTCCTCCATCTGAGCTAAATGCTCTAGGGTTTGGTCTTTACTTCCTTGGTTGTTCTGGGGCTGTTCAATAGCTCCAATTCCATTGTAAGTGTTAGGCGGGTCATTTTCCCTCCAAGCTTGAGCTAGGTTAGGTGGGACACTCCCGTTGTCACGTACTTCTGAAAGACCATCCCCTCGGCGAGCATGATTACCATTTCTAGCCGGATCTCCCCTCTATGAGTTGAGGCGATCTTGAAGGTCGGCCCTTGGGATGGCCCGAGGGCTTTGCACTGAACTCAAACAATTGTGCAGGTCTTCACCGAACCTGCCTCTTCGCTGGCTCCCGGTCCAGTAACTCCCGTTTGAAAAACTTGGAGCCCGCTACTAAGGGTGAGGGTCCGGGACTTCCCCACGCGCTCGGCTGTGATGGGAGGAACCGACGGAAGGAGGATTTCTCCTGCTGCTCCCATGAGCCGGAATGTCCCAAACTGGATGGGGAGGAGATGGGTATCTTATTGGCGATGGGGGATGCCTAACTGATGACGCGATCCTAGTCCCGTCCAGGCGGATCAAGTTAGGTCGCGGCCGCTCCACTCTACCATCTCCCACGTCCTGCGCTCGGCGGTCTGACCGTGGTGCAGGATGGCTGGCCAGAGCAGCCTGTCTTTGGGAGCCCTCCCCGAATCTCCTCCGCGAGCTGGCTCGAGCCCTTCTGGGTGCATTCAATGGTGGAATCGAGCTAGGAGTTGAGGTTCGAAATGATCGGCTGAATTGCTTATTAGCCCTAGGAAACTCCTCAAACACAGTTTCCTGGTGGTGGTGTGACGTGGGGGTAGAACTCGAAGTCGAGGCTCTGACTGATTGGCTGGGCCTGGACCCGTTATCCCGACGGGACTTATGAGTCCCACTTTGCCTCTTTCCGACGTTAGCGTTGGTTGTAAGAGGGGGTAACCGGGCCAAGACTTCTTCGATTTGCTTGTTTGCTCTTGACAGCTGACTCCTCAACTGTATGTTCTCCATCTCTATCGCCGTTAGGAAATCCAGGTTCAGATTTGGCGGCCGGGGTGCCGAACTCCCGGTGTCACCCTGACCCATAGGCTGCTTTCCCGGTCGCTGCTGGACCTCGGGGTTTTGTTCATCGAATATGGCGGCATGGTGGGCCTCCTGCCCATCATGTTGATCTGCCTCATTACCATGTCTCGAACAAGTAACCACCAAGGTCAGGTTTTTGCGATAGAACCAATCTAATTTCTCTCAATGAAAGCACTAAACTGTTGACGCGGTTCTTCGCCAACAGATAATTATACGAATAAACAGGATGGATTAGTGCTAAATAGTGAACCGTAATATGAAAATAACTTAATTCTAAACTGGCGAAATTAGTATCATGGGAATTTTATCACTCCTTTCTTTTTAGGTGGTTCGAAGGTTAAAATCCCTCTAGTCCACCGGTCAATATTATTGATATCTCTTGAGTATTCCTTACAGAGTGTTTCTTTACAACAAAAACGCCAACCCCTTACAACGCCCAGGGTCTTGGTATTTATAGGGAGAGGATACCTGGGCGTTGGTAAAGGGGGTCATCCCGTGACCTTCTTACCCATCATGTCATCTCTGTGACACTAATGATTAATTCCTAAAACCTGACAATGAGGTGTGGTCTAATCAATAGGTAAGGAGGGATAATGGGCCGCATGACCCAAACCAGTCGTGGGGTGTTTGAATACGCACGTTTATACTGGGTGTCCGAGAATTCAGGAATGGAATAGACATGTGATGTCTGATATGTGCACGTTACATTGCGTGGTAGCCTTTACAAGGATTCGGGTGTCAGATCTATGCTGTACCTCGAGCTTGATGTAGCTCCAGCTCATGGTATCCACACTGTTGACTCGCTACCTTCAAGTAGACTGCTAACTCTCTAATCAGCTCGGACGAAGGAGGTGGAAACTCGTAACAGCAGCTCCGGGTGGACGATTTACACATGGCGGACTGAATTATGCCCTTTTTCATCTCACCAATAACTTGCGGATAATTAGGACGTACATACGCGAAGGGTCAGTTCCCTAAGTTTACTTTATGCTGGTCGCAGTAAAATAAACTTGGGGGAAAATGTTTACCCAAAAATGGCTCCTGATGACGTGGCAAGAACTTATTACACTTGGTTGGCACGTGGCAGCGTCGAGGTGAAGAGGTGTTGTTCGACTATCGACTAGCTCCTTGTTGCTTCATCAGATCTCGCGATTAGATACGACCAGCCTGGTCACATGCTTCGGTTTATTTCTTTTAAAGATAGGTAATCTTGTAATAACTACATTTATGATCTTTTTTCTTTATTGCCTTGATATGTTGATATTAATGATAATTAAGGCCCATTGGCCCATGTAACCCCCTTGAGCCTATAAATATGAATGTGAAGGCTCAAGGAAGGGACTTTTTGGACGCTTGACACTTTTAATCTTTGTATTCAGAGAGAAAGGCATAGTGTAATTATCCACCGAAGAATTGTAGTTCTCCTGAGGCTTGTGAAACTCAAGAACCCTAGTTCTTTGATCACGTCATTGGGATTCAACATCAATAATATCACTAAGTGGACGTAGGTTATTACCACATAGTTGGGGCCCAACCACTATAAATCACTTATGTCATTTCTTACCATTTGATTACATTTTTTATTGCCTTCTTATTTCTTTGTCGTATTTTGACTCCGTGCCGTTGGCCAAATCGAGGGTCAACAGTTTACTTGGGGGCCATTTGGTCGATCTTGTCCTTTCACATTCCCAACGTCTTAGACACGTGTCTCCAAGCTGATGGTGCATCTGTACCACTCGCACCCTAAAAATCCAAAGAGAATATTTTGATGACCTAGGTGATCGATAAGTGTCAGCACATTTCTCGAAGTGTCTCGTCTGTATGAAAAGGTGCTTTAGGGCACTCAAGTGGGTTGTTTAATTCTTCTGCACTATCTAGAGTCGTTGGATGGGGAATATTTTGGGATTTTCAATGTGGATCATTGGATGAGGTAGGCGCGGATCATGGATTGACTAATCCACAATTTAGTACTCGATTGGGCCAATTAATGTCCCTGCACTGTCCGGGACCGTTGGATGAGGATAATCTTGGGATCCTCACCGTGGACCGTTGGATCATATAGTAACTTCTCATCCTATAAATACCTCAACAGACTCTTTTCCACATTTTTACTAATCCCAAATTCTCAATCTAGAGAGCAGAGAGCCAAAGCTTCGTATCTCCAAAGTTACCTACCAAGTTCTCCGGCGATTAGTGCATCTTCATGCGCATTTGTTTTCGATGAACCCTTTTTCCACTCATCAGGCAGAAAACTTTATTCTGGCTGACTGGTCTGGAAGCGTCGACGAACTGCCACATCGTCTCCTCTGATTCAAGACCGAATTCTTGTTGGCCTTGTCACCTGAGTTTAAACGAATTCCATATCCATTATCAAACAGTAATTTTTTTGGTCGTTTCCTTATTTCTTTTGGTCATTTTTATTACCACGTTGTTTCCGCAGCCATATAGCCATTAGGGCTGCGACCACCGTGTAGGGTGGTTCTAGGTAATGCTAGGGGTAGAGATGAACAGTAGGGTTTCTAGATGACACCTCATACCATAGACAGTTTGAATGGTGGAGCAGGATTGATTTTACTGGGCCATTGAACTCGGATGCCTCAAAATTGTTTGGGTGAATTAGTTTATTAGCAAATACCCTTGGCAATTTGGGCATCAATGACCAAGGGGTCGTGATGCGGGAAATGAACGTTCTGGGCATCTTCCTCCATGAATGTTATGGGCAGGTTCATCAGTTTTGGGCGATGGGCCAGAGCCTGGACCAAAGCGCACACCTCATGGTTGTGATCAAGCTCGCTGAGGTTTCTCTTCTGATCATTCCGGGAGGGTCCTCCTAGATGTGGCCTCCCAATATGGTGGCCACGTGCCCATCTACTCAAGGAGGCGTGGTTCAGGGAGGATATGGCATCCCGGGTCCGGGAGTCATAGGACCTCCAGGCGATTGCACTATTGGGGCCATTTGAGGGGCCTGTGCTCCTAATCCTAGAGCATACCCTCCCTAAGGAGTTCGGTGTGGTCCCTGGGCGCCCTGGGCCAAAGATTGTTTGGGAGCTGCTGGCAGTCCCAAATCTCCTGTTGGCATTCTGACCCACTTGTGGAGATTTCCCAATTTGATCAAATTCTTGATCTCGTCCTTCAGCTGGTGACATTCTTTGGTTGTGTGGCCCACGTCCTTGTGGTAGGCACACCTTTTTCTAGTGTCCCTTGAATTCTTTCCCCCTTTAAACATGGGACTTGGTTTCTGGTATGGACTTCATTGCCCGCTGCAAGGTAGATGTTTTCCTGGGTATCCACCAAGTTTGTATACTCCATATACTGGGGTTCGTACCGCCTCTTTCCCTTCTTCGTGGACTCGGACCTGTTCTAACTTTTGCCAAATCTTTTTCCCTGGAAGGGTTGATGCTCGCCTCAGTCGCTCCGGTCTAGGATGGTTGGGCACCTCTGGGAGCGGCACTATACCTGGTTGGTACTACTCCGTACCCGGAGAAAGGGGCTGACAGAGTTGGAGCATATCCTAATGAAGTGGGTCTATAGACAATCGGGGCCATGAACGGCATCCCGAGGGTTCCAGCATATCCGGAGACCACTGGAGGTCCCGGAGAGAGGTTTGTCGGGTACTGCACTCTGTACCTGGGAAGGGTTTGTGCTATTGACTGTGGTGTTGGCTGCCATCCAAAGGCTTGGATTCGAGCCTCTTCCCGATTGATGAAGCCTTGTGCCCTCCTTATAAATTCTTCAAGGGTGGTCTCCTTGTTGCGTTGCATGTCATCCCAAAGAGGGGATCCATCTCTACTTCCCGATTGGAGATCTACTAGGCGATGTCCAACATCAACCTTAGTCTTTGAGGCTTCTTCCGTGAAGCTATGAATGTAATCCCTAAGGGTTTCAGTAGGATGTTGCTTGATGTTGGCCAGCGCACTGAATTCCATGTCCAGTTTTTGGGCAGCCACAAATTGTTTACGGAAAGCAGACTATAATCCGAACCAAGACTAGATTGATCCTGTCTTGAGCCTTTTCCACCACTCTTCGGCGGGTCTGGCTAAAGTGATCGAAAAATAGAGGCATTTGTCGTTGTAACAGACATGGGCTACAGTCATTAAGTGATTGTAGCAGGACAAATGATCGCTGGGGTCAGTGTTTCCGGTATAGGTAGGTATGTATGGCATCTTGAACCCTTTGAGTAACACGACGTTCAAGATGTGCTTGGTGCACGACTCCTTTTCTTCATCTTCAAAATCAGAACCTCCTCCTTCTTGTTTCTAGACCAAGCGATTCGTGACCTTTTATAGAGCGGCCAGTAGTTCCATGAACTCCCTGGCCATTTCATCATCCAGGGGAACTCTTTCGTTCCTCCTGTTGTTGAGATTGTTCCTCAAGTCGCCTCCTCGAGGGTGATTTTTTTCTTTTCGGGCCCGCTCCTTCCAAGCGTTGAGTCTGTCTCGCAAATCCACGCGGGATGTGTCATCTCCCAAACTGATCGTTTCTGGCTCTTCTCCGTGCCTGCGCCC
Source organism: Humulus lupulus (assembly GCF_963169125.1). Classification (NCBI taxonomy): domain Eukaryota; kingdom Viridiplantae; phylum Streptophyta; class Magnoliopsida; order Rosales; family Cannabaceae; genus Humulus; species Humulus lupulus. The sequence continues at coordinate 188,802,389 of NC_084793.1, read as the reverse complement.
TCCATGATTCTTGTTCACAGAAGTGCTGAGATAAAAACCTCTTCCTTGATCATCTTGTCTAGGGACATTCCGAGGCTTAGTACCCTGCAGACGCTTCCCTTGCGGATTGTTCGGATTATTCCATTCTAGGACAGGATTCATCCGTTCTTTCCTAGGGAATTGCCCTAGGTCAACCCTTTGGAGCAGGAGAAGCTTTCTTGTGGGGGTTTACTTTTTCGACGGGATCGGCCACTTTGGCTTTCCCTTTTTCTTGAACTGGGTTTGATGGACTGGCTCTGGGATGTGGGGACCATTCCAAAGGAGGAATATGAATTGCATTGTTAGGCATGTCAGTCCCTGTAGGTAGGACAAGCGGCTGCGTTCTTGGGGGACGAACGGCTAAGGGATTGGCTGCAAATCCCAGTGTAGCAATAAAATCTTGAAGAGCCAGGAAGGACTCTTGCATCTGGTGGGTGGGCTCTTGCTATTCTACCATTCTTGCTTGTTGGTCTAGGATGTGTTGCCTCAGACGGACCAATCCTGGATCCTCTTGCTCAAGTTCCACGTCCTTCCCATCAGGATCAATGGAATTCTCAGCTTCATGGTCTTCATATCCCTCTCCGTCCTCCTCGTAGTAGTCTTCATCGTATTCACCCCTTCTCCAAAGTTTTGGGAGTCGTCAGGCAGAGGCCCATGATAAGGCACATCCTCTGGTTGGTCTTGAGGAAGTGGTTGATTTTTCAATGGCTCTCCATTGTCTTGTTGTTGCTGGTGAGCAGGATCAAACACGATATGTCTGGTGTTCACCATTTTCACAGATGATTATGGTTGATTCAAGCTTTATTCAGCTCTCAATGAAAGCACCAAAATGTTTATCGAGTTTTTTTGGAAACTATAAATATATTAAAAGATAAGAGCTAGAAATAGAGGCTAAGAAATAAATAAGATAGCAGTTTTCACGTAATTGGGGCATTAATGAGCCTTAGTCTATGATTCACAAGTATTAGGCTTTAGGGGGTTTTGACAATGGAGGTTTTCTGCAAGTTCAGCAACGTTTAGCTTACAAGAGAAAATTTGGGATCCTCACTACAGTGCACGAATATTCCTATTTATAGGCAGTCATGTTACTTGGGTCGGACTAATCCGAGCCCAATAAGGATATAATTACAATTGCTCAGTGATGGAGCCATAATACAAGAAATGTAACATAATTAAGGGTTGTTAATCTAGGTCCATTGGGCTGACTTAGGCGTGGTGAAGCCTTACAACTGTCCTTTGTACGTTAGCACGGACTGATCTGCATGGGCTACCAAGGAGATCCTAGGGACAAGATCTATCAGAGTAATGGTAGTACCGTTTCCTAGGAATAGTGTATGATCCATGTGTACCCCATTATGCAGGTTAGTTAGGGAGACCAACTACTGGATTTCTCAGGGACATGTCAGCTGTAGGAAGGACTGGGCTTGTTCTATCCGACTAGGTGATCCGGGTTCATTTACCTAAGTCCTGGTTTGTTTACCAGGACCCGGGTTCATTTACCAAGGCGGACATCTTGATGGCGGTGTCTTTTCTTGGATCCCACTTGATGGGATATGTCTTCTAGAATGGATCGTCTTCCATCATAATTTACATCCCAGAGGATATAGACTGAATACAATCAGGAAGGTGATTCGGGCCTACACCTCAGTTCAAGCCCCTTTACTATCCCTGTGCTACTTTCCAGTCATCGGGCTTGGTATGATCTGGGCCATCAGGGTTTTCTTATTCATTGTTCGCTGGGCCCAGATTGGGCCCAGACCTCTTCTGAGGGCCCATGGAACCATTTGGTCGTGCTATGTGTCATAGGTGGAAAATATAGATAACAACAATAAACAAAAAATGAATCAAAGGTCTTTTTTACTGGTCCAGAAACTATTATTTATAGGAAAAAAACATAAAGGGGAAGGGTAAAAGAATTTATTCTTATTGGTCCACATCATCGCATTTAAATACTCTCCCACTTTCATTTAAGCGATTCTGTAACCTGATAGAGGTGATAATCATTGCTTCTGCTTCTTTTGCTTTTTCATGTAATTTATTTATGGTTCTACTTCTTCCTAGCTTTAAGTGAAATTGTGTGTTTTACCTTCAACTCTTTAATCAACTAAAAAGGAAATAATTATAAAGCCAAGATTTTATTCCTTTATAACTGCCCCTCTTGTTCCTAGAGCGGACAGAAAACATGTCTAGGTTGGAACAAATATGAAGCGCCAAAAATCCCAATACTTAAGTGTAATCCTTGAAAATTGCTTAAAAATCTACTGATCATTATCTGCATTATATGCAAAGGAAAAAAAATTCTTGTACATTCAATCAGCAAAAAACCTACTATAGACCCGCTTTTAGTCAACCAATAACTTAATGAAAAAGAGACCAGTTTTGCACTAACTTAGAGAATAATAAATGTGAAAAATAAATGCCAGTGTATCTATAGTGGTTCAGCCAAATAAATGACATACATCCACTTAAATTATTTTATTACTTTTTGCTCCCAGACTTGGAGATCAAATGAACCTAGATCACTTGAGTTTCTTGAGGTTGTTAAGATTTGATTACAATAGAGAAAATGCTCTCTAGTATACAATGGAATCTCTAACCTTATTGTAATTTTTGTTCCCACATTTTTAGTGGAAGTTTATGTGGTGTTTGGTGCCTAGACACTAATTGTAGATAAATCATGAGAAATCCAGGTATAAACCTTATAAGTTACCAACTAAATGAAGTATATAATCACACGTTATTTGCGTATTCTATGAGTATACGGTGAACACGACATGTTCTTATATGGCAACCAAACCAATAACGACTTGCTTGCCTATGTATTCGAACAACTTATTCCTTGAATTTTAGTCAGCATCTTTTCGCCATGTCATGATCCCTATCACTGTGTCAAAATTGGATATAACACCCACCGTCCCTCTTACTGGATACATCCAATCTATGAATAGGCATTTTAAATTTTAAAATTCACTTCACCAAAATTTAAATGTTGTAGTTTCTTACAACACAGACTCAAATCTTTGCTACAGCAATATCACAGCAATTCAAACAATCAATATAATTAAACCAGAAATGAAATCAATTATAAAACAGAGAAAAAATTAAAGAGACAAGACATAGAAATTTATCCTGGTTCGGATCTCAATGTGAGTCCTAATCCAGCTCTCCCTCAAGGAGTTTCTCCACTATCAAAAGGTTGATTACAAACACCAATTCAAGCTATGCAATGTTACAACTGAACACCACTAATCTGACTTTCTTCAAGCTTGTCAATCCACCATGAATGCCATGGTTAAGTAGCACCTTTCTTGATTCTTGGTCTGCTTCTCTCTCTGTCTTTCTATCAATCTCTAGTCTCAGATATTTCTCTATCTCACATTCTCTCTATAATGTCTTAATAGCACAGCTTATATAGCTTTACAAAACTTTAGCCAACCGACTTATGACTTCAACTAACAACTAACATATAACAACCTTTTTAACTAACTATTAAAACATAGTAACAGTAGTTCTATTTCTAATTTTCATATGGATTACACTTCACATTAAATTTTGAAAAACTCTCTCGCTTTCCCCTTGCTATTTTTCCCTACAATTTTCTTTGACTTCTTCACCTTAATCTCTTTCAAATGGCTCCAAAAACCCCTACATTTTATCAATGGAAGTGGGACTACAAGCAATGTTTCCAAAAAACCCGAAGAAAATGCCATGTTCCAAAAGATGTTTTTGTGAAGATGTTTTCCGTAGAGGAATTAAAGAAATTGCAATATGAAGACGTGCTCCAACTAGGAGAGATAATCGTTAGCTCAAAGCGCCTAGAAGTGGTTAATTTCCCTCTTCCTCCCTTGCTATTTTATGTATGTTCTATCGTGAGTGTCCATATAATGCAACTTGTTCCCAATGCCATCCAATCAATCGTTGGTGTTGTTATTTTTGGAGCTCTTCGACGCACCAAGATTACAGCTCAAGACATCTTTTGTGCGTTCATCAAGTCCAATAACAAAGTTACTGAATCGAAGCCTAATAAAGACTTTTTATCTATTATCAAAGAGAGGTCATGTTTTCTTCTATGATTAGGACCTTGTGAATAAAAATTAGGTGAAGTTCTGCTTTGTCATAAAGGTAATTAGTACCCTAAGTTTCTTCTAGAAGATGTACTCCTTCTAGCCAGAACATTTGATGATGGTAAGTTAACTTCACTCCTCTGGTTAGTGATTATCCAACTAAAATTTTATACTTGCTTACATTATTTTATGATGCAAAAATGATATGGCCTTCTCAATATGACCTAAGTGAGAAACAAGAGAATCTTCTAATGAGTCAAGGCTTATTCAATGAGACTAAAGACGATGCAATAAGCATCAAAGTCATTTGTCATAAGTTTTTAATGCAAATAATGATGAATCTCTACTTTCTGAAAGAGGTTGACAGGATCCCTACTGCCTATATGGCCAATTGCGAGAATAACTACGAAGAAAAGCTCTTTAAGGAATATAAATGTAAAAATGCTTATACCTCTAAGGAAAATGAGATCTGCACAATTCCTCTATTGAATGAAGAGACAGATAGAGTTGTTTAAACGATGAACAAAATCCAGTCGACACAACAAAGATCTACTCCCAAGAAACGTGACTCAAAACCTAAATCTTCAAGATAAGAATCTAAAGAAGAGGCCGACACTTTTCATGTTAAGTTAGACATCTCCGGCTCCAGATAATTTAAAAAATTACAGAGGCCAGTCCATGTTCAAACTTTTGAGGTTTTGGTCGTCAAGCCTCTCAATGTTATTCCTCTTGCGAAAGATAATATAACATCCCAAAATTCATAATAAGGCTTAGTGCCTTACTTAAGGGGGCAAAAAGGCAATATTGGACTATTACGTGATTTTAATGGATTAATTATGTGATTATGTGAATTGCATGGGTTATATTATTATATGACTGATTTTGCATGTTTAAGTGTATTAAATGTACTTATAGGCCTGTTTCTGGTAAAAAGGGCATTATTGTAATTTTAGCCTGATGAGGGTATATCTGTGATTGTATGTGCTATATGCTTGAGCTCGCACTGTTATGTGGGTATATTTGAGATATTTGGAAGGAGACGACCCTTTTGAGCAAGATAGTGGTTTAGTCACAACATGGATTAATACCCAGCTCGGGGTGAGCCAGGGGGTATTTTGGGTGATCTGGTGAGTCTTGGTATTTTGGGGATTAATACCATTGTTTGAGCTTTCTACCCTACAATACTTTCACTCCATATCTCATCTCCTGTGTTCTCTATAGCAAGGGCCCTCCCTACTGCCTGAGTGTAGGTAGAAATCTCATGTACTGGAACGATCCTAACTCTCTCGGCTATCCCAGAGTTCAATCCTTGAATGAATCGTTCCTTCCAGGCCACATACGTTGGTACCAAATCAAAAGCAAATTTTGCCAACCCATCAAATTCATTCACATACTCTGTCATTGTCTCACTACCTTGAACCAAGTTCATAAACTCATTTGTCTTCGCAATTCTAACTGTGTCACAGTAGTGTTAGGAACAGTTCCTAATGCGCAGCGGAAATTGCGGTAATGGTAGTATTGTATACAACAACAAAAAATCATATAAACAACTTTATATGAGGATCATTTAAAATGCAATATGTTAATATTGCTAGAGTACTCACACCTAGATCTTCCAAGACGTTCTCTACACCTCAAGATGTGGATGGGGACATGGAGAAGAAGAATCAATATTTGTGAATGAAAAGTATTCTGAACATATGAGACTCTTGATTATAGGCTAGAGAGAAAGGTTTTTCTTTTGTGTGAAAAAGATGATAGTTTTTCTTCTCTGTGTAAAAATTGTGTTCTTCTATTTTCTATCATATATAATATATATAGACATTATTATTATTATTATTATTATTATTATTATTATAAAAATTATAATAATAAAATCGAACAACTTTAATAACAATAATAATAATTAAAGACAAAGTCATGCATTCCATTTGAAAACTCTTTTCAAAATATTTTATTAACTAATTAAATAAAATAAAAAACTAATAATTGATCACCATCAGTAGTGGTACACGCATAGGGTAGTCCAAGAATCCCTATGTGTGTAGCACTTTCCTTGAAAAATGAGATTTTATTTTTTTCATGCATTTTTATATTAATTAATTAATAATTAGAAATTCAAATAAGGTATCATATTTTTAAGAAATAGATAGCAACTTAAATTTCAAAATTCAAAATTCAAAATTTTAATTTCTATTTTCATCTCATTATTAATTAAATAAATATAATAATCAAAACCAATTTTGACTATCCATATTTATCCTTTCACACTTAAATGAAATAACTGATTAAAATCAATTTCTTTTATTTCTACACAATTTTGAAAATTGCACAAATGCAATAATAAATTGCGCAACTTCAATTATCACATAATTGCACATTTATCTCAAAGAATAAATATTCTCTCAAATAGTTCATTCACAGTTTGACCCTTGTATCAACTCTTACCTTGAATAATATTGATAGAGCCACCCCGGGGACCTATGGACCAATAATTTCAAGCTCCAATAAATAAAAGATATTAACCAAAACTCTTTGATTCAATAATCATATTTATTAATCTCATGATCATTCCACTATAAATATGAGACTGTACTCTTGAGAATTAAAGACATATATTTACTGAGTACTTTATTGTAACCATAAAGTGTCTATTGATATAATCATTACATACAAATTAATCCTCTATTGATGATTCATAATTAAGTGGGAATAAAATTACCATTTTACCCTTTCAATTATATCTTGATTCCTAGTGTACCATTAACTTTACTAGTGAAGGTTAATTCATAATATGATTATGAATTTGACGTCAATAACATTTTTCAATTCCAAAAGCCAACCCAGTAGGGAACCATCATTCAATCTATAAGAAGGTATAGATTCTATATTTATTAAGCTATGTCCCTAGTCATATATATCATTGAGTCCCCAAAACAATAGTTCTTAACGTGATCATTCTGACAAACTGTAACGCATGAATAAAGGATCAAATGACATATATAGGAGTTCATAGTAATTTCATATTAAGATCAGTTTGTATATGATCATCAGTTGATGTGTTTTATAATACTATGAAACGGTGTTTAAACAAGCATTATTAAATCACATCTTGTCCAGTTCTACATACTCTCAGCATGCAAAGTACCTCCACTAAAGTGTCCTACTACACTAGTAACCCGGATCTAGGTCACATGTTTTCATAATACTAGTGGACCGTACTAGCAGTAATTAATCTAAAGATTCCATAACTTTATTTTACTGCGAACTTTTTAAGTTCATAATCTCAATCTCGATCCTCTCATACCAATATGAGATTAAGACCACATAGATGAACTTAGAAATTTTTATATATTTACTTAATATTATTAACAATAATATAGTACATAAGCTACATATATACAATAATTCAATTCATTCATTTTTTTTCATTAAATCCAGTGTCAACTACAATTTCTTTAAGGGCACAATTCCCAACAAGTAGTACCTCTCATTCTGAATTCTTCCCAACCCATCATGACAACATTCTGGGTCTGGGATACCGCTTCCCACCACGTTCGGCCATCCTCCCACAGCATATACGTGGCACAAGCCACTTTATCATTGCCTACAACCCCATATAGTCAAGGATGGAGCTAATCATGCCCATCCATTGTTTAGCTCTAAACAGATCCAAGCCTCCTTCGAAAACTGGAGGATAATGCTTCTGAAATCTTTCATACAATAACCAGTGCCACTGTTGTCAAAACTGGAGGATAATGCTTCCCATCTGTTTCCAACCTCAGGTTGAACCAAAACCAGTGCCACTGTTGTCAAAACATACGGAGCAGTGTTCCCTAACGGAACCCGCTATCTTAACCACCTAATCTCCTCCTCCTGATTTTGCAGTCTTGCATGCATGCCAACAAACATTTGTAGCCAACTCCAGGGGCAGATGGAGGGTTCTGCCCCTGACTATCATCCACAAACCCCAACCAACAATGCATGGTGCAGTTGAATACCTTGGATACATAACTTCCAAATCTGTCTGCAGCCAATTACTTAACCTATCAGGCATGATATCCATATCCAAAACTATACCATGAGCAGGGCCAAACAACACAATAGCCACATACAATATGCATACCAAGACAGAAATCTATAATGTTCATGCATCTATTATCAAGCCTTACTCCCATAAAATACATTTATATACATCATGCTCTCTATTCTAGCATGCAGATAAAGCACATAGGTTTAATTTAAACAATTAAACACATAGTCACGTTGTAACGACCCAAAATCACTAATAAGGCTTAAGGGCCTTAATTAGTGTGCTGGGAGGCCATAATTGGTTTATGTGTGATTTAAATGATTAAATGCATGATTATGTGATATGCATGCATGGTTATATGATTATATGGATATGTGAAATGCATGTTTATGAGTATTAATATGCATGTGGGCCATGTTTAGCTTATATGGGCATGTTTGTAATTTTGGCCCGTTGAGGGTATAAATGTGATTATTTGTGATAAATTGATGAGACCACATTATTATGTGGATATATTTGCAGCATATGGCTCGAAACGATCCTAGTGAGCGATTTGGCGAAATAGTCACGGCGGGGATTTATACTTGGCTCGGGGGAGCCTGGGGGTATTTTTGGGAATTTAGGAAATATATTGGAGATTATTAGACATTGGGTAAATAATTGGTGATTAACTGGATGATGGGATTTAAGTGGTAAATATTAGGAACACTCGAGGAATTAGTGGGAATTAGGAAAAAAAATGACTATTATACCCCTAGATTAAGTTATAGGTTAGTTTTATTTTGGGAGGGTAAAATGGTCATTTCCTAAGACTAAGGGTATACTCAGCCTTTTTGTTAGAACAAAGAAGAAGATTATAGAATAATCTAAGGAAAGAAAGAAGGGAAAAAATTTTAGCTCACTCACTCTCCCATCCCTCACGTTTTCTCTCTTTCTCTCTCACTCTCCCTCATTGAAGTTGAATCTAGGCTTGGGCTATGGAATTTTCAAAGGAAAACAAAAGGAATTGAAGAGGATTTAAGCTAGGAGTTAAGGCTAAAACTTGTGTGGAATCAAGCCATAATTGAGGTAAGTATTGGTCTGTTAATTTGTTGATATTATATCTAAATTGTGTAAGAATTGGGACTGAGTAATTTAAGGGTTAAACATGAGTTAGTATGGGGTTTGAGTAGAATTAGACTTGAGTTTGGAGTGTTGAATTCTGGTTAAATTGAGAGGGTAATTGAAGTATAATTGATGAGCTTTTGGGTAATTAATATGTGTAATTTAGTATGAATTCGTAGCTGAAATTGGTGTGGAATTGGGGAAGTTTTTGAAGAAAAACTCTTGGTAAGTTTGAATGTTCTTGGCTGGGAGATGGAAGAGAAAGCTCAGGTTTTCTCTGGGTTTGCAGGGCACGCCGCGACCCAGCTTGGGGGCGTCGCGGCGCGTGTGGCCCTTCTGGCCTAGGAGGCTCTCTAACTTGGGGGCGCGCTGCGGCTTGCTTGGCCAAGTCGCAACTACATCCCCTTTGGCTTAGGAGTTTGCTCTCTGACTTGGGGCAAGTCGCGACTTGCTGAGTCAAGTAGTGACCCACCTGGTAATTTGGTCTTGGAAGTGTTTTAAGAATTGTTAGGGCTCGGGATTTCGAACCCAGGTGCTCGGGACAAGTTCTACTACCCGGTTTAGTAGAAATTGAGGTTCCGGAGGCTAGTTTTGTTCCTTAGGTATTTTATTTCTGATTGGAAGTTGATAGATATCAATGACCCTTGTGACTAGGTTTATCGTCGAGGTTCAAGGCTAAGGATCGTGCTCGAAACCAGTTCACTTTCTCCGCTCGAAATCAAAGGTAAGAAAATTGCACCCGTTTGTATGGCTATGTTGGGACTAAGGGTTCCCTATACTTGTATACAATGTTGTATAATTGTGTAATGACATGTTAGCATGAAATAAACGACCTAAGAGTGCCGAAATTGATATTTGCGCACAGGACGCGGCTAGGCCATTGGTAGCTGAGGTTAACTATATAATCACTGAGCTCGGCCTAAGTAAGCTGGAGTCAGTGGGATAAACAGAGGGTGCGGCCTAAGGGCGCCGACCATGGGTATTGAATGAAGTGTTTACTGTTGTTAATCTAATGATTATAGCATGTTGATTACCTGGATGATAGATTATTGATTTGTTGAATGATATCACTGATTATGTGACGCTATGGTCTATTGAATATCTAGTTAATGTTTTGTGAATTATTTGATTATTGTTATTGGTTATGCTCTGTATTATGGTTTTCTTGTTGGGCCTTGGCTCACGAGTGCTATGTGGTGCAGGTAAAGGCAAGGGTAAGCTGGATTAACCCTGAATTAGAGAGCTCTGGGGTGGAATGTACATAGTCAGCTGCTCGGCCGCCACGGCCGAGGGATTGTACAAGGGCAGGAGAACCTAAAATGCATATTTTTCCATTAGAGTGGCTTGTGGTTGTATATAACCTTTGAAATTTTGTAAACTGTTCTTTAAACTCTGTTTTTGGGATCCCATGTATCAAATGTTTATTTAAATGAAATTTATCTTTTATGACCAAAAACTTTTAACTCTAATTCGATTATAATTTTAGTGTCACATTTTAACTAAATGGCTTGATTAGCAAGTCTTGCACCTTTATAAACACGCAGTGTAACGGTCTTGGTTATCCAGGGTGTTACAACTTGGTATCAGAGCAATCTAGGTTTAAGGGTTCCTGAAGACTGGCTGCACATGTACATTCACCGCTAAAGACAAGTTCGACTCAGGATTTGGTAATTGTATATTTGTGTTTATATGCTTAAGTGATTGGAAAGAAATATGAATGTTGTTATTTTTTTGATTAATAAGGAGCATGAGATACTGATAGGGCTTCGCCCTTGATTGGTGTATGATGATATTGAGGCATGCTAATTAGCATTGTTGTTGCATGAGGATGAATATTTGGAGAAACTGTTATATATTGATTGCTTGCGATTGCCTATGTTCCAATGGTGGATTATGGAAAGATTGTTACCCTGTCATCATAGTCTGATTGTCGAGCCATTGATTGCAGATCAACTTGGATAGCTATGCATCCAAGGTGATCTATACGACTAGCCGACACTGGGTCCGAGGCTAGGGATGATGACCAGGGCCGGAACCCTCCACCAGTCCCTAAGAACTGGCAATAGATTATGGCAAACATGCAAGCCCAGCTTCAGAGCCAGGAAGAGCATATCTATTTTCTGAGACAGCATGCTCCGTCAGGGAGTGCTGCATCTATTGTACCACCTGCAGTGGCACCAGTTGTTCAGCCATTGGAAGTTGGGAATAGGTGGGAGCTGTTGTATGAGCGGTTCAGGAGGCAGCATCCTCCAACTTTTGAGGGGGGACTAGATCCACTAAAGGCCGAACAATGGATGAGTATGATTACTGCTATCCTAGACTTCATGAGGGTAAAGGCTCATGATAGGGTGTCATGTGCCACATACATGCTGAGAAAAGATGCCCGCATTTGGTGTGAAGTGGCATCATAGACTAGAGATGTTACTACTTTGGGTTGGGATGGATTCAAGGATTTGTTCAGTCAGAAGTACTACAACATTGTCGTCAGGGCAGCAAAGGTAAATGAATTTGTGGGCTTAGTTCAGGGCAACATTATTGTTACAGAGTATGCCCTGAAGTTCGATAGACTTGCGAAGTTCGCCCAGATCTTGTGCCTACTGATGCAGCTAGGCAGGACAAATTTATCAGAGGGCTTAATGCTACGATAGCCCGAGATGTGAGGATTACAACGGTACCTAGGGGACGACTTATGCCCAGGCTGTTGAGAAGGCTCTTACTGTTGAGGAAGCGGAGAACAAGATCTGGAGGGAGAATGCTGCGAGACGGGAGGTTCGTAGAGCGATGCCTCCATATTCAGGATCTGGTAGGGGCGGAGGCCCCAGTGATCTGAAAAGGAAGACCCCTGACACATCGGCTGTTGTTGGTCTTGATAGGAGGGGTCGGGGTGTTCAGGGTGGTCGTCAGGGAGGTGGTGACACATGGAGGAGCTACCCAGAGTGCATAAGGTGGAAAAGACGCCATCCGGGTGATGTCGGGTCAAGGCCTGTTATGTGTGTGGAGTGGTAGAACACCTCAAAAAGGACTGCCCAACAGTGAAGAAAGGGGAAGCAGGGAAGGTGGACAGCTTGACTCCAGCTCGAGTGTTCACCTTGACGCAGGCAGAGGCCGAGGCTAGTCCCTCGGTGGTGACAGGTTAACTTTCTAGCGTTGGCTCTCCTTTTACTTTATTGATTGACTGTGGTGCTACACATTCGTTTGTTTCTAGTAGGGTGATTGATAAATTATGTAGACCTAGTGAGTACTGTACTGCGGGGTTTGGGACTATATTACCTACAGGGGAACTGGTAGTTTCTAGAAGGTGGATTAGAGCACTGCCAGTGATGGTTAATGGTAGGGAGTTATCAGTAGATTTGATTGAGTTAGGTATGGAGGATTTTGACATGATTTTGGGGATGGATTGGCTGGTTAGATATGGAGCTACTATTGATTGTAGGAAGAGAATGGTGACCTTTGAGCCAGAAGGAGAGGATCCCTTTGTTTTCGTGGGTGCGGTATGTGGACCCCGCATACCCATGATATCAGCACTGAGAGCCAGGGACTTATTATAGGGAGGATGTATAGGTTTTCTGGCTAGTGTGGTGGATACTACTAGAGTTTTGCCAACAAGGCCGAGATAGACTAGATTGGTTCGTGAATTCTTGGATGTATTCCCTGAGGATCTACCAGGGTCGCCGCCACATAGGGAGATTCAGTTCGTCATTGAGTTGGCACTGAGGACAGAGCCAGTGTCGAGGGCACCATATAGAATGGCACCGGCAGAACTGAAAGAATTGAAGATACAGCTACAGGAGCTTCTGGATTTAGGGTTTATCAGGCCTAGCTACTCGTTGTGGGGTGCTCCGGTTTTGTTTGTGAAGAAGAAGGACGGGACTCTGAGGATGTGTATAGACTACAGAGAATTGAACAAGTTTACCATCAAGAACAAGTACCCTCTACCAAGGTTTTCTCTAGGTTCGCAGAGCACGTCGCGACCCAGGCTGGGGGCGTCGCGGTGCGTGTGGCTCTTCTGGCCTAGGAGGCTCTCTGACTTGGGGGAGCGCCGCGACTTTCTTGGCCAAGTCGCAACCTACCTCCCCATTGGCTTGGGAGTTTGCTCTCTAACTTGGGGCAAGTCGCAACTTGCTGATTCAAGTCGCGACCCACCTGGGAAGTTGGTCTTGGAAGTGTTTTAAGAATTGTTAGGGCTCGGGGGTTCGAACCCAGGTGCTCGGGACAATTTCTACTACCTGTTTTAGTATAAATTAAGGTTCTGGAGGCTAATTTTGTTTCTTAGGTATTTATTTCTGATTGGAAGTTGATAGATATCAATGACCTTTATGACTAGGTTTATCGCTGAGGTTCGAGGCTAAGGATCGTGCTCAGAACCAGTTCACTTTCTCTGCTCAAAATCAAAGGTAAGAAAATTGCACCTGTTTGTGTGGCTATGTTGGGACTAAGGGTTCCCTATACTTGTATACAATGTTGTATGATTGTGTTATGCCATGTGAGCATGAAATAAACGGACTAAGAGTGTCGAAATTGATATTTGCATGCAGGACGCGGCTCGGCCATTGGTAGCTGAGGTTAACTGTATAATCACTGAGCTCGACCTAAGTGAGCCGGAGTCAGTGGGATAAACAGAGGGTGCAGCCTAAGGGCGCCAACCATGGGTATTGAATGAAGTGTTTAATGTTGTTAATCTGATGATTATGGCGTGTTGATTACCTGGATGATAGATTATTGATTTGTTGATTGATATCACTGATTATGTGAACGCTATGGTCTACTGAATATCTGGTTGACTATTTGTGAATTATTTGATTATTGTTATTGGTTATGCTTTGTATTATGGTTTTCTTGTTGGGCCTTGGCTCACGAGTGGTACGTGGTGCAGGTAAAGGCAAGGGTAAGCTGGATCAATCCTGAATTGGAGAGCTCTAGGGGCGGAATGTACATAGTCGGCTGCTCGACCACCACGGCCGAGGGATGGTACAAGGATAGGAGAACCTAAAATGCCTATTTTTCCATTAGAGTGGCTTGTGGTTGTATATATCCTTTGAAATTTTGTAAATTGTTCTTTAAATTCGATTTTTGGGATCCCATGTATCAAATGTTTATTTAAATGAAATTTATCTTTTATGACCAAAATATTTTAACCCTAATTCGATTATAATTTTAGTGTCACATTTTAACTAAATGACTTGATTAGCAAGTCTTGCACCTTTATAAACACGCAGTGTAACGGTCTTGGTTATCCAGGGCGTTACACACGTTATTAGATACCAGACCATGACTCGAGCTTGTCTTTAGCGACGAGTGTACATGCCCAGCCAGTCTTCAGGAACCCTTAAACCTAGACCGCTTTGATAACAAGTTGTAACGCCCTGGTTAGCCAAGATCGTTACACTGTGTGTTTAAAAAGAGTGCTTAACTCACTAAGCGAGTCATTTGGACCTAAATGTGTAATTAAAGTTTAAATCAAGGTAAAAATTTAGGTCATCGAAGTAATTATTTTTCATGAAAATATTAAGTTTATACACGGGATCTGAAAAAGTTTTTACAGACTGATAAAAGACAAATGGAATAGAAATTAGTTGTCCTAAGCGGCAAAACAGGTTTCAACCCTAGTTCCTCCCAGGCTATCCCGATCGTGGCGGTCAAGTAGGCTACATATGTACACACCGCCCCCGAAGCTCCCCAACTCATGGCTGGTCCGGCTTTCCCTTTCCTTTACCTGCACCATATAGCACCCGTGAGCCAAGGCTCAGCAAGAAAACTTAAAGCAACAAGTACAAATGAGCAACAATATATACACAGTAAACTTGAATAAATAAATTCAATTAGAAACAAGACATAAGCAATAAGCTTAGCAGTAATAATCTGCTCAATCAAACACATTATCCAGTCTCAACAATCAATACAATTAGTTAAGTGCAATCAGCACTTCTGTTTATTTGTATGACATTCAGGCCTGGCGCCCTTAGGTCGAGTCCTTTGGTCTTATAGCTGACCCCGGCTCGCTTAGGTCGGGTTGTGTTCCACACGCTTGCTATCGGCCTCGACACCCTTAGGTCGGCCTTCAGAATAAATATAACCACATATATATTGTACAACACGCAATCAGATTCAGCATATATAAGCATGCATTACCGGATATTCTCAAATACAGTTATATCCATATTCTCACATACAATCATACTCATACTCATACTCATATTTATTAACAGGGGTCCAAGCCCCAATCACAACCCGGGTATAATTTTCTTACCTCAAGTCCTAAGCAGAAAGTATAAAGCGATCTCGAGCACGATCCCTAATCCCGAGCCTTAGCGGTATATCCTTGTCACAACGCAATAATGAATAACCATCAAAACCTAAACAAATTAAATGCTTTGGAATAATATACTAGCCCTCGGGACCTCGAATTCTACTAAACCGGGTAGTAGAATCCTTCTTGAACCCTTAGATCTGATTTCCCGAGCATAAAAACCCTAATTGGCCAATATACCCTATTTGAGTTGCAGTGCCCCCCCGTTAAGGGCCACAGCGCCCCCTGTTAAGGGTCGCAGCGCAACAAGTCAGAGAGCAAAACCCCATAATTCCCTAGACGCGCGCGTGGCGCAACCCACCCAGTGTCGCGGCGCAACCCCATGAACCCAGAATTTCCAGCATTTTCCTTGCGTTTTCCCCGAGCTAAAATTCACCCCAAATCACAACTAAACCCAAAATTGAGTCAAGGACTCTTAATAACACAACTTAAGCACCATAACCACTCCAAATACTAACCCAAATCCTTACAAAAATTCAAAGTCAGAAACTAAGTTTAAACCTCAACAAAACTTACACCATAGCAGAATTCATCAAGAAAACAGAGTACAAGTCTTACCTCCACTGATATTCACGACCCCCAAGCTGCCTCCTAATCCTAGTCCTTGCCCAGGCCCTCAATTCCCTAGCAATCCTTCTCCAAGAAACTCAAAAATGCCTAAGTACCTCAAGGGAGGGAGAGAAACGGGTTAGAGAGAGAGAATGGCTAAGAGTGTTTTGGGTGCTTTCTGCTTGTTTCTCAAGGCTTCTAGCCTCAGCTAAGACCAACCAAAGGCCAGCAAAAGACCATAACGTCCCTTACCCAAGTGTTTTCCCTTCAATGCCCTCAAGGGGAAAACGGTCATTAACCACATTTCCCACTAATCCTCAAATAGGTCCTATGAATTTCCAATCAAGCCTGACATACCCATTTAATCACCAAATAACTACATGTCACCCAATAGATCCCAAATACTCACTATGTTTCCCAAAATACCCTTAGGCTCACCCCGAGCCGAGTATTAACCCCGTTCTGACTATTTTGCTAATCCGCTCACTAGGATCGCCTCGGACCACACATCTCAAATATATCTCCATAGTATTATGGTCTCACTCATAAAGCATATATATTACAAATATACCCTCAACGGGTCAAAAATTACAAATGTGCCCCAATTTACAAGAACGAGCCCACATGCATATTTAATACACATAAACATGCATAAATATTCACATTACCATATAAATCATTTATACCACATAATCACACATATATTCGATTAACTCCACATATAAATCTGATTATGCCCTCCAGTCATAGTAATCAAGGCACTCAGCCTTAATAGCGAATTCGGGACGTAACAACTATTCCCTCCTTATCGAAATTTCTTCCTCAAAATTTATTCAAATGCCTCAGGATACTAACCCTGCAAATCTGACTATAGCTTTAAAGTCTAGTTCTTTACCTTGCTATCTCTTTGTATGTAACGCCCTAGATAACCAAGACCATTACACTGTGTGTTTAAAATAGTGCAAGACTTGCTAATCAAGTCATTTAAACAAAGTGTGAATTCAATGTCGAAAACGGATTAGGAATAAAAGAATTTGGTCACCAACAGGCTATTTTCATTAAAAATAGCAATTTAATACACAGAAACTCAAAACAGGGTTTAGACGTCTTAGTTACAACTAATTCAAAGAGTTACAAATAATTCACGCCACTCTAATGGCAAAATATACATTTTAGGTTTCCGTCCCTATACAATTCCTCGGCCGTGGTGGCCGAGCAGCTGACAATGTACACCTCGCCCCCAGAGCTCTCCAACTCATGGTTGACTCAGCCTACCCTTGCCTTTACCTGCACCACGTAGCACCCGTGAGCCGAGGCCCAGCAAGAAAGCATAATAACATAGCAAGTTCAACATCATTTATCAAATATCCCACGATGCACAACCAGGAACTCAGCGTTGCATAGCATTTATCCAATCAGTGATAACACACAACAGATTAACAGTTTTTCATCCAGACAGCCAACAAATCATGTTCATAACACAATATTCACGATCATAATCAATAGTTTATCACATTCATCAAATAATATTCAGGGTCAGCGCCCTTAGTCGCACCCTCTATTTAACACACTGTCTTCGGCTCTCTTGGGCCGCCCCCAGTGTAATACTCACTGACTCCGACCAGCTTAACTGAGCTCAGTGAAAAATAAGCTGCCTCGGCTACCAGTGGCCGAGTCGCGCCTCAGTGCACAAATATTGATTCCGACACCCTTAGGCCGGTAATCGCATGTCCCATGGCATAATAATACCATCACATGACATGATATACAAATATAGGGAGCTCTTAGTCCCATCGTGTCCACATGATTATTCACATTCACATAACAGTGCATACATACATAGGGAGCACTTAGTCCCAACCTAACCATATACTCAGGTGTAGCTTTCTTTCCTTTCGATTCGCTAGCTTTGATCACTTGACTCCTTGAGCACGATCCCTCTCGAGCCTTAGTGCTCACCTAAACACAATCATAGGTCAAAGTCATCACCAAACCTCAAGTCCAAAACCTAGCCTCGGGACCAATCCCGAGCCCCCGGGAAGTTCTAGTTCCACCAAACAAGGTGGTGGAACCAAACCCCAAACCCTTGGTCAAAAACCCTTGCAAATAACCCTAAAATCCCTTTCTGAAAATAGGGCAACGCTACAGCGCTCTTAGGAGGGCGCTATAGCGCTCCAAGCAGAACCAAATTCCCCCAGAAATCTTGGCCTAGCGCTACAGCGCCCAAAGGCTAGCGCTGTAGCGCTAGTCACAGACAAGCCAATTCCATATTTCTCTTCCTGCGATTTCCTCGAACCAAACTCAACCAAAACTTCTCCAAACCTTTTCCAACTTCAAAAAGAACCTTATAAACATACTCCACTCATCCCAAGCACCCCAAAATCTCAAAACCCAATCACATGCATCTCTAATCCTAGAATTCACCATAGATGTCCCTAAGCTCAGAAACTCAGCAAAACCAGTCAAAACATCAAAGTTAAAAGCTCATAATCCATACCTTTAATGGGGTTTTGATTTCAAGACAACCTCTACACCTCCTTAGCTTGCTCTCCCTCAACCTTTGGCCTGAATTCCCTAAAGTTCCCACCAAACTCAGCTTACACACCATAGTTCAAAAATCAAAACCAGAAACTGAAGAAACCACAAAACCTTACCTCAAGTCTTACGGTGACCTTGCTAAACCCCTGCTATTCTTCAAACCTAGCTTAGGATCCTTGATGCTCAGCCTAACCCAGCTCTCCTCTGAGCTTTGCTCCAAGAAAACCCAAGGAAGATGGTGTGAGAACCACAAACCGACCCTAGAGAAAACTCTCTGTTTTTCCTCTCCTTTCTTTTCCTTTCTTTTCCCTTCTCTTCAGACTTCTGTTACATTCTACCACCTCCACTAACATAAAGCCTCAATAGTATCTATCTTTAAAAAGCCAATTGACCAAAATTCCCTCCCTGTTAATTCTAAACCCTTTAGTGCACTTAAGGGCATTTTAGTCATTTCACCCCAATTCCCGCTAACTCCTCGAGTGTCTCTAATATTTACCGCTTACTACCCAATACCTAATTAATCACCAATAATATTTCTCGATATCGGAATAGACTCCAATATACTCACTAAATTCCCATCTATACCCCCAAGCTCACCCCGAGCCGGGTATAAATCCCCGCCATGACATTTCGCTAATCTGCTCACTAGGATCGTCTCGAGTCACAGATCACAGATATATCCACATAATAATGTGGTCTCAAAATTAGCCTACCAATATACACACAAGTACACAATTACGCTCTCAATGAGCCAAATTACCAAAATACCCTCACAGCAGAGTATATAGCCCCATGCATGCCTTTATCATCATATAATAATATGACCCACATAATCATGCATATAATCATATAATAACACAGCAAATCAATTATGGCCCTCCCGGCCTCCTAATCAAGGTCCTAAACCTTATTAGGAAATTTGGGTTGTTACATTGTAACACCCTCATAGAGTGACAGTCTTATTCTGTAAGAATTTTTCTCATTTATCAAAAATTCCACTGGCTTTTCCTTGCACAGTAAATCACACTGAAATTCTAGGGTCTCATCTCCCAATCAGGGGTAGTACTCAGCATTTCTTTCCTTGACATTGGCACCAGTTACACCTTATGAACCTCTACCCATGCTGGGGTAAGGCTAGTCTATACGCCCCTGGCCTAATCCTTATTAGGATTTCACAAGTCTATCAAACCTAGAGTCAAATCTCCTCTTTCTTTACCAAACTATTTTATCTTTTAATTAACAATACTCGGAGAGGTACGAAGTCTCCCGTCCTAGAACTCCACGTTCCCATATTTAAATTTGTGAACTCTTATGTCCTTTCAATAAAGCATACACTCCTACTTTAACAATCCTTAATAACTTCATTGGTCCTCTGAATCGATCTGAACCAGAATACGTCCTGTCCCTCGTTTCATTTACCAGAATGAGTACTTCTCATTTCCTATCACACAATATCTTATCCAAAATCATTCTGGATGTCAACCAGTATTCATCACCATGACGATCCAATCAAAGGACCGTATTTGCCTCAATGTCCTAAAAAACTTACACATTCGAGGTAAAATTCTTAAATTCTTTGTCGTCCCTTCAGGTTATCAGTCTATCTGAAGGTAACCAATAATTCCAAATCCCCAATCTTATACTCATTGCCCTCTATGACCCTTTTCAGAACTTGGGAAATAAAGGGTCTCAATCCGACACTATCGACTTCGGTGTCCCTTCGCACATACGCATTCCTATGATAACTCACTCACACAAACAGAGTGTGCTAATCTAATATGTCAAGTCATCACTTCTCGCATCCACTCATCTCACCTGCAATCTGAGGTGATCCACCCTTACGGTCCATAACTATATCCCTCCATACTAACTCCAAGATACCCTAGAGTCATAATAGCCTTTCTGGCTTCTGGTTGTCATCTCTCACTTACAAAAAGATTAGGCAGTGTGCCTCCCATTATACAAATTTTAGGTCTTAACACCCATTCAAACTTCCTGGTTACAAAAATTATAAGGGGTAGTACAAGACTCATCCAAAATCTCCACCTCAACGCCAGCATCCATCGGGTCACTCATCTGATCCTTATATCTTAACCTATCCATGCTAAAATAGTAGGATTCTTAACCATTCCTACAAGATGTTCTTTCTGTATTTCACTGGTCGTAGAGGTATATCTGCTAATTATCAATCACAGGTTCTATACCAATCTCGGTCGTTACCTCCTCTAACTTTACTGTAGTCCATTACGAATCATAAAACTAGCACGGAGCTTTCTCACTCAAGGTGTCAGCCTCCACATTAGTTTTCTCTGAGTAATAAAGGATTTCAATGTTAGTCCTTCACTAGTTCCCAATAGTGCCTTTGTCTCATGGCCAACCCCCCCCCCCTATGGGTGACAAAACGCTTTAACTTTTATGCTAGTGCACGCACTTCTTTTCCATAAGTGTCGTCACCTCATTCCAACTGTGGCTATATGATATTATTGTCAACTCAAAGTCCCATGTAGAACATCTATGTTCTTATTCCTTTATCCATCGTGAAGCATGAACAATCCCTTTTTTAGTCTACACACGGGCGCACCCTAGTCCTGATGCACCGCACTATTAATCTCACGTTTCAAGCAAGGACGGTGTCCACCTTACCGTCCTCCTATAGCAGTTCACCACATGCTATACTGATATCTATGGCATGATAATCAACCCTTGTTTCAACTTTTAAAACTCTCTTACTCAGATGAACTTTAGGTTCTTACGTTACTTCAGTCAAGGGTATGGAAATCCTCGAAGATGCTCCAAGTGAAAGCAGATGTGTTTTGTCAGTCTCACTGTGCTTCTAACCCCTAAGGCGTTCCTTTAGAAATTTCCTTACGACTTCTATCTTAACTGAATCATACATAATCCCATCACTTCCCATAATGTCATAGATGTTCACCATCCAAAGCTCGCGGGACCAAACCTCCATTCAACCTCGTTAGTTTATAAACTCTAAGTCGAATGATGGACTCGATCTGTTAGGGTCCCTCCCAATTAGGCTTGAGCACTCCAGCAGATGGGTCTCGTGTGGCCAGAAACATGCTGTTGAACACCAACTCTCCCAATCCAAATTTCCTGTCTCTAACCCTTTTGTTGAAATATCTTGTAGCCCTCTACTGATATACAACATTTCTTAGCTAGGCTTTGTCTTGCCTTTCTTCAATCAGGTCTAGACTTTCTTCGAGCTGGGATTGGTTCGAGGCTTGGTCGTATGCTTCGCGCCTTATATTTGGGATTTCGACCTCAATTGGAAACATGGCCTCGTATCCATAAGCCAAGGAGGATGGGGTATGCCCTGTTGAGGTTCTTGCTGTTGTTTTGTATGCCCACAAGACTTGTGGTAGTTCCTCTGGCCATCTTCCCTTAGCTTCTTCTAGCTTTTTCTTCATAGAATTCTTTAGATTCTTGTTTACTGCTTCGACCTGGTCATTTTCCTATGGATGGGCCACGGAAGAAAAGCTTTTAATTATTCCATTCTTTTTGCAGAAATGTGTGAACAAGTCACTATCGAATTGGGTCCCGTTATCCGATACGATCTTCCTGGGAATTTCGTATCCATATATTATTTTCTTTACTACGAAATATAGGACTTTTTTCTAGGTGATAGTAGCTAAGGGCTCAGCCTTGGTCCAATTCGTAAAATAATCAACGGTGACCACAGCGTATTTTACCCTTCCTTTTCCGGTTGGCAAGGAGCCTATGAGGTCGATCCTCCATACCGTGAATGGCCATGGGGAGCTCATCATAGTGAGCTCGGTGGGTGGAGCTCACGGTATTGAAGCGAACCATTGACACTTGTCACAATGCTTAACGTATTCGAATGAGTCTGTTTTAATTGTAGGCCAGAAGTATCCTTGCCTAATCACCTTTTTTGACAACTATGCCCCTAGTGTGGTCTCCGCAAAACCCTTCGTGGATTTCTTCTAAAACCTTCTTTGCCTCGGGGGGAGTTACACACCTAAGTAGTGGCATAGAATACCCTCTTCTGTACAACTTTCCCTCCAAGATGGTGTGTCTTGGTATTTTGTACATAAGTTTTCTAGCCTTGTTCTGGTTTGTTGGGAGACTTCCGATTTCAAGGTAGTCAATTATCGAGGTCATCCAGGTGGGTTGCGAGTCAATCATGTTGACATTTTCTTACTTGAGCTCGGTTATGCTCGAGACTAGTAGGAACTCGACCGGAACCACGTTGAGTGTGTCAGCCTCTTTGGTCATGGCGAGCCTACCCAATGCGTCCGCATTTGAATTTTGCTCCCATGGAACTTGTTCTATGGCATAGAACTCAAATTCCCCAAACGCCACCTTAGCCTTCTCCAAATAGGCTACCATTTTAATGCCACGAGCCTGATACTCACCTAGGACCTGGTTAATGACTAACTGGGAGTCACTATAGCAGTGAATGGCCTTTGTTTGAGCTCGGTGGCTATCTGGAGTCCTGCTAATAGTGCTTCGTACTCAACCTCGTTATTTGACGCTTCAAAGCCAAATCGTAAGGCTAAGTGAAAATGATTTCCCGTCAGAGTGATCAAAATGATTCCTGTCCCCAAGCCATTCTCATTGGAGGACCCATCGACGTAAAGTCTCCATAGCTCGTGGGCTAGGGTTATGACTTCCTCGTTGGATATTCCCATACATTCAATAATGAAATTTTCTAAGGCCTGCCCTTTGATCGTCATTCTTGGATGATAGATGATCTCGAACTGCCCGAGTTCGACGATCCATTTTAACAATCTCCCAGGGGCTTCAGGTTTAGATAATACTTGCCTCAACGGCTGATCAGTTAATACATGTATAGGATGCGCTTGGAAATAGGGATAAAGCTTTCGGGATGCATGTATTAGGCACAAAGCCAACTTTTCCATTAATGGGTATCTCGATTCTGTCCCCAGCAACCTTTTGTTGGCATAGTAAACAGGTTTTTGCACTTTCTTATCCTCCCGAACAAGTACTGCACTGATGGCATGCTTGGTTGTGGCGAGGTATAGGTACAAAACTTCCCTTGTGATTGGTTTGGACAAGATTGGTGGCTCAGCGAGGTGTTTCTTAAGGTTTTGAAACGTGAGATCACACTCGTCCGACCACTCAAATTTCTTGCCCCCTCTTAAAAGATTAAAAAATGGAAGGCACCGATCTGTAGACTTCAAAATGAACCTACTCAAGGTCGCCATTCGTCCAGTTAGGCTTTGGACATCTTTACGTTTTCGAGGTGAGGGAATATCAATCAATGCCTTGATCTTGTCAGGATTTGCCTCTATACCCCGAGCATTCACTATGAATCCGAGAAACTTTCCCGAGGACACTCTGAATGAGCATTTTTGTGGGTTAAGTCTCATATTGTATTTTCAGAGCACAGCGAAGCACTCAGCGAGATCATCCACATGGTTACAGTTATGCTTGGATTTGACTCTAATAAAACATAAACTTCTATGTTATTCCCTACATGTTCAGCAAACATCTTATTCACCAGTCTTTGGTATGTGGCTACCGCATTCTTGAACCTGAAAGGCATTACACTGTAGCAATACAAGCCTTTATCGGTCATGAAGCCTGTATGTTCCTGGTCAGGCGCATGCATGGCTATCTGGTTATATCCAGAGTAAGCATCCATGAATGACATAATGTCATGTCCTGCAGTGACATCTACAAGCTGATCGAATCGAGGCAAGGGAAAACAATCCTTGGGACATGCCTTGTTGAGGTACGAATAATCAATTCAAGTTCACCTATAACGACCCAAAATCACTAATATGGCTTAAGGGCTCTGATTAGTGTGCCGGGAAGGCATAATTGGCTTATGAGTGAATTTATTGGTTTAATGCATGAATATATGATAGGCATGCTTGTATGATTATATGAATGTAAATGTGGTTAAATGTTATATCTGTGTGAACCACATTATTATGTGGGTAAATCTGCAGCATGCGACTTGAGGCGATCCTAGGGAGCCAGTTAGCGGGAAGTCACAACGGGGCTTAGTATTTGACTTTGGATAAGTCGGAGGTATTGTAGGTATCGAGTAGTATTTAGGCTATTGGGTTATGGAAATAAATATATGGAGATATATTTGAGAATAGAAAGCTTAGGCGGGAATATTGGGGAAATTTACCGTTTCTCCCTCGGGGACGTTTCCGGTACCCCGAACCTCGGGATTGACTTAACTGGCTAGGATTAGACTAAGTTAATGAAAAACAGGGGAATAAAACACAAACCGATCCATGCTTTCTCTCCTCTTCTCTTCTCTTTTCTCTTCCAAGAAACTATAGAAAAACCTAAGGGAATCAGCTGGGAAAACTCTGTGTTTGAGCTGAATTCATGAAGGCTTAGCTTAGTTCAGACTAAGGGACACTCAATCAAGATTAAGGTAAGAGTTGAATTGTGTTTTTGGGTGTTAGAACTCTAAGTCTTTGGCTAAATATTAAGGTGATTATGATTTTGATGTTTAAGGGCTGAATTGAAGATAAGTGCTTGGGTTTTAGCTCAGAGATTGTCAAGGAAGTGGTTCAGCAAAAGAGGTAAGCTTCAACTCGTAATTTAGAGGTTTAAATTTGAGTATTGCATGACTGGTTTTGGTGTTTGAGTTGCTGGGTTTCAGAAATCAAAAATGGAATTTTAGTTGGTTTTTAGGCTGGATTTCTGTTGGTTTATGTTGTTAGAATCATATTAAAGGCTTTGTGATTAATGGGTTTTGAGTTAGGGTGTTTTGGGATGGTTTTGGATGGGGTTAGGATGCTAGAAATGGTGGATTTTCTGGGCAAGAAGGGGAGGGTCGCGGCTCTGTTGTAGAGCGCTGCGGCCCTACGAAGCAAGTGAACCAGGGAGGCTCGGCCAGGGGAGAACGCCGCGGCACCCTTGGGCAAGGCCGCGGAGCGTGTTTGCTTGTTGGGGGTCTTGGCCTCTGTTTTAGAGGCGGGCTGCGGCTAGGCTTCAAGGGCCGCAGCCCTTAGGTACATTCTTGAACATTTGGGGATTCTAGGCGCGGGAGTCTAGCCTAGGGTGCTCGAGATCGATTTCCCCACCGTCTTGGTGGAATTCGATGTCCCGGAAGCTAGTATTGTACCCAGAAACCTTTACTTGAATATTAATGGAATCCAATACCTTGGTTGTGACTAGGTGTTAAAGCTAGGGCTCGGGAACAGATCGTGCTCAAGGAGCGTCGCTCGTAATCAGTGAACGTAAAAACTAAAGGTAAGAAAACTGCACCCGGTTGTATAACTGTAATGGGACTAAGGGCTCCCTAATATGTATGCCTGAAAGGATGTGTAGAGTCCAAGAACTTTACTTAGCTAAGATAGATAGTAGTATTATAGTATTTATAGTATTATCTTTTTAACTGTGGATTTTTGGTTCAAACCGGGAATTATTTGGACACTCATAGTAGTACTTGTAGATTTTCTAAGTTTAACCTATAGTTTAAGAATATTAATGTTAACCTAAGGTTTGATTATATGACTGATATTAAGGATAATATTTATTATACTATAAGGTTTAGATAAAGACCAATAGGATTTTAAGCACATGTTATGGATGGGTGATTAAGGATTAAGTATTTTGAGGATTAAATTTAATAAGGGGTAAAGTTTGAATGCTATAAGGTCAGTCAGCAGCTTTGAATACGTTGAGGGCTTAGTCAAGGCTGTTTACTCCATTCAAACTTAGCTAAAAATGTGTAATTTCGTGTTTAATTAATCAGCGTGTGCCGATATATCGCAGCTATAGGGGGCGATATATCGCAGCACGTAGATACGGAAAACACGAGACGATGCACGACAGCCTCGGGCATACTGTCCCAGGCGATATATCGCCTACAGGGGGCGATATATCGCCTCCTTCAGCATATTTTGAAACATTTTGAATTTGTTTTCCATTCAGCCATTCAACCTCTTGATAAGTCCAGCACCTTTTTGAACGAGTCTTCAACCTCTGCTGAACGATTATTCAAATTATTTTCACCTAAAAAGCTATTATTTTTATTCAAGTAAAATTAAGATCCTTTCATTCCTAAACTCTATAAATAGGATCTAGTACCCAGCCATTATTCATCTTTTGCTCTAAGTTCAGAGGCTGCAAGTGCTAAGTGAGTGTGAGAGTGTAAACACCTGGGTTGGGGAATCATAAGCTTGATCATCATAAGCTTATCAAACACTTTGGGAAGTAAGGTTTTATAATATTTCGGTTTGAGGTGTATATTGGTCTTACAAGCCTTCAAGGTAACCCAAAACTCTAGTTCAATTCTGTACTTTTCTTTTAAGTTCTCATAGTCTTCTACTTAGTCTTCTAACCTTATTCTTATTTTGGTTAGGAAATCTAAGAACTTACACATAAGTTTCTGGTAAGTATGTTTCTCAAAGGTTTAGTCATTCTATTCCTTCCATTCTTTTCATTACTTTTTCTTCAAATCTACTCACCCTGTTATATATGGTTTTAGGAGTGTTCCAAAAGTCCCAACTCTGTCCTCATATCCCGGTAACTTTGGTAAGGAAAATAGGATAGAAATGCATATGTTATATGTTTTATATGTTATCTTAAGTTTCTTATGTTATGATAAGTGTTATGATATGTATGTTTGTAGGCTTGGGCATATGACCCATATGGCTAACAAGACCCCAAATAGATTATGGGCATATGACCTGCTTAGCTAGTAGGACCCCACTAATCTCATGGGCATATGACTTGTTAAGTCTATGGGACCCCAAGTAATAATGGCCATTATAGTATGTGTATGATAAAGTGTTATGTTATGTCTTTATGTTTCTTATGAAATTTATGTATATGAACTATGTGATAGATTTTCCTTGCTGGGCATTAGGCTCATTCCTTTTTGTTTATATGTGCAGGAAAATAGCTATTAGTGGCGGTAAGGTTCGTGGATGCTTGAAGATTGTGTATCGATGGTGAATGGATTCAAGGAGTCGAGAGTTCGATTTCGAGGATGTAGTCTTTTATTTATGGGTTTATGTGTAACTTTTCCGCACTTGCTATGTAACTCCTTTATTTTAAATTATGTTTTGTTTTTAAGACAATGGGATCTCATATCCTTCTTGATATTTTTGTAAGTAACTCTTATTTTTACAAGTTTCCTAATAAAATTATGGTATTTTCACAATGTAAGCTTTATTAAGGATTTGTATGTATAGTTTCGTTAATGGTCCAAAAGTCTAGAGTAGTTGGGTCATTACAGGATGGTATTATGCCATGTAGATAATGAACCAACGGCCTAGGAGTGCCAAGGGTTACACTAGCGCACAGGACGCGGCTTGGCCACTAGTAGCCAAGGACAGCTTATTATGCACTGAGCTCGGTTTAAGCGGGCCAGAGTCAGTGGGGTAAACAGAGGGTGCAGCCTAAGTTTTCGGCCCTGACTATTATGTGACCTAATTGTTAGTTGTGATTAGTTGCATTATTGGTTATGTATAAGTGTTGAGTGGTTAATGTGGAGTATTAAGTGTTTGAACATGCTTAAAGAGTTGATTATCTGTAATTGTTGTTTGTGTTGCATATTATGTTTTCTTGCTAGGCCTTGGCTCACGGGTGCCACGTGGTGCAGGTAAAGGCAAGGGCAAGCTTGATCAGCCCTAACTTGGAGTACTCTGCGAGCTGAATGTACATGACCAGCTACTCAGCCGCCACGGTTGGGGATTAGGCAGGAACGATAGAACCAGAAATTTCTATTTTGCCTTAGTATGGCTGATGGTTGTCAGTATTTTGGGGATTCTGTAAACCAACTTTTAAACTCTGTTTTTTTTTTTTTTGGGATCCCATGTATAAAACTGTTTAATTATATAAAGTGTAACTTTTGAGACCAAAACCTTTTTAACCCTAGCTCATACATGTTTAATGACACGTTTTTAAATTAATGACTTGATTAGCAAGTCCTGCACCTTTATAAGTACACAGTGTAGCGGTTTTGGCTATCCAGGGCGTTACATCACCACTTTCCATTGGGCTTCGGAACCAGAACAGAATTGGCTATCCATTCCGGGTAGAAAGCATCTCGGATAAACCGATTTGCCTTTAGGGCTTTCTTCCTATCATCGTCCAGGAGCCTTCGTTTTTGTTGCTTCGAAGGGAAGATTTTATCTATGTTGAGTTCATGGCTTATAATGCTTGGGCTAATCCCAACCATATCCAAGTGTGACCACGCAAATACATCTTGATTTTCTCTTAAGAAGCGAATTAATTGCTATTTCACATCCTTGGAGAGGTTCTTTCCTATTTTTACCACCAGCGTGGTATCTTTCTCATCGAGTTTTACTTCTTCAAGCTCCTCTATTGGTCCGAGATCAGCCCTATCTTCTTCTGCTCTAAGGTCGATTTCTTCTTTGATTTTGAAGACATATCCACCCATTTCCCGGATAAAAACAAGTGCTTGTGCACTTATTTGGTTCTTCCCTCTCATGGAAATGCTATAGCATTCCCGTGCGGTGAGCCGGTCTACCTTCAGCATCCCAATGCCACTAGACGTTGGGAACTTGATGGCCAAATGTCTAACGGACGACACTACACCAACCCAATCAGAGTTGGTCTCCCGAGCAGTACGTTGTAGGCAGATGGAGTGTCCACCACTATGAACTCCATCATCTTGGTCACAGAGATTGGATAGTCTCCCAAGGTTACCGGGAGCTCAATGGATCCCGTGCTGGCTATCCCTTCTCCTGAAAATCCATACAGCGTCGTTGCACAGGCTTTCAAATCTCGAAGCATGAGTCCCATATTTTCTAGAGTGGCCTTATAAAGGATGTTAACTGAGCTCCCGTTATCTATCAGGACCTTGCGCACCCTTTTGTTGGTGAGCTGGAGTGTGATGACCAGAGGGTCGTTGTGGGGAAACTGAACGTGTGATGCATCCTCTTCTGTAAAAGTAATGGGTTGAGTTTCAACCCTTTGTTGCTTTGGAGCTCACGGTTCAGGTTCGTAGGGAGATCCGTCTCCTGTCTTGAGCTCGTTCACATATCTTTTCTGGGCATTTCTACCCGATCCAACAAGGTGTGGTCCTCTAGAAATGGTTACCACATCCTCCCCATCTATTGGGGGAGGTCGATCATCCCCCCTTGCTCGTGAGGTGGTATTATGGTGGGCAGGCTGCGGAGGAGCTACCCTCTATCCAGTCGACGCTAGAGTCGGATTTCGGTTTATTATATATTGTCCAAAATACCCTCTCGAGATCAGACCTTCGATCGCATCCTTTAGTTGTCGGCACTCATCGGTGGTATGCCCAATGTCCCTGTGGAATCTACAATACTTATTGGTGTCTCTTTTTTATTTTTTATTTCGCATTAGGTCAGGTCGCCTAAACAGAACCTAATTTTCATTTGCGACAAAAATGTTCTCCCAAGTTTTAGTAAGCTCGGTGTAAACCATGTAAATGGAGAAATACTTTTCTCCTTTCTTCTTTTTTCCCCCCGTCCGCCTCTGAGTTATTCCCTTCATTTTTCTTTCTCTTTGAAGGGTTGTCTCCAGAGGGACGAGACATTGAGGGGGTAGCCAAGGTCGAGGCTGAGTTAACATTCGTCGTTGTAGTTATAACAAGCTGAGGGGTCAGTTTTAATGCTGACCTCACCTCCTCTACATTGACGAATCTCTTAGCCCTCTTGTTGAACTCGGTGATTATTCTTATCAATTTCCTTTGCATATCATCCCAGAGGGGACTTCCTGGAAGTATTCCAACTCGTAGTGACCACTATCATCAACATTACGTGGTCAAGCCACCTCAATGTTAAACCTCGCTAGGTAACTCTTTAATGACTCTCCCGGCTGCTATCTGACATTTGTCAAGGTCGAGGCTTCGGGCCTGACGCCTACCATGGCCTTGAATTGTTTCTTGAAATCTTTCGCTAATTGTTACCAAGACGAGATTGAATGCCTTCGGAACTTGTCGAACCAATTTTTTTTGTTAGTCCCATCAGAGTTGTTGGAAATAGCATGCATCCGAGCTCATAACCAACGTTGTTGGCACGCATGATTGTGTTAAACGTGCTCAGATGGTTTTATGGATCCGAGTTCCCATCAAAAGGAGCTACATAAGGTATCTTGAACCCATAAAGGAGTGGTGTATTTGATATATGTGGATCAAAAGGCTCAAGCTCCTCATCAGAGTCGTCGGCCTTGTCCTTATTCCTTTCATCTTGACGAAGTCTAAATGCTCTTTCAAGTTGGTTAATTCTTTCCTGGAGTAAGTCCACCGGAGGTTGAGCTTGCGCTTGGGGTAGCTGATTATTGTTTATGAAAACTCCAACTCCCTGCCCCAGTATAGGGTTATACTGGTTCCCATATACTGGTTGCATGGGCTCTTTTTAGCTGTTCAGATGTGCCCACAAATCGGGGTTCGAGGGGTTAGCCTGCCCTTGGTTTTGATTCAAACGATCTCAAAGATTAGGATTATTCTCATAATTCCCAGTATTCCTAGGTTCGGTATTATATACACTCACCGACCTACTAAGGTCCAGAATTTCGCTCATGTAGCTAACATTTCTTTCTGGTTGAGAGGCTCAATGGTTGCGAGGTGGATCTTCCACTGGCCTCCTCGCTCCAGTTGTTTGTGACCTCAACATGTGACTTCCTGCTGGTTGGGATGCCCTATGTCCTCGAGTTGCCTCTCACTCGCCCTCATGTCCTGGTCAAGCTCTACGGTTCCTGTCTCGACTGCCACTCCGAGAAGGTCTTTGAGGTGCTCACTCCCCTATCTGGTTCCTATTAGGAGCCGGCTGGGGTGCTTCTCGAACCAGAGATTGGTGTCTTATTGGAGACAGAGGATGCCTTATAGGAGACAATGGGGGCCTTCCATTGTTGGGCCTGGAAGGTCCATAATTGGCCCGGACTGGCTCTGGGTTATTTTCGACAGGCTCAGGGTTAGTGTTCCGAGCTTCCGAGGGAGCTTGGTTATTCCCTGCTCCTGCAGTTACACTCATCGTCAGATTACCAGCAGTAGTAGTTTGAGTATTCCTCCCAGAGTCCCAGGGCGATCGTTGTCGGTGTTTGCCCTGGGTCTGTTGGGCCCTTTGTTCCGCCATTCTGGCAGCTGTACTTCTATGGGGACACCCTCTAGCCTTCCAAGGAGACGACTGGCCCTCAGCGACCTGCCTGGCAAATTCTTCATTATGCTGTGTGGCTTCGGCCAATTGTTGGCGCAGTTGACGATTCTCCAATTCCACAATGGGCATGTACCTCTCAGGATTATAATAGAGGTCCTCATCGGGCTTGGGGGTTGGAGCAAGTGGCCCCCTGGATTCAAATGATGCACTCCCCTCGGCTGATCCATGGTCTGCCATGGGTTTTTTTCCCAGGCCTTCGCGGATAGTTCTCAATCTAAGGAGTTTGTTTCTCAGGGATTTGAGGCAATGGTCGTCCACCAGCTCCTGGATTGTTCGTGGCGGCCATTGACACAATGCAGGAGGTTTATGATTAAACAATACAGAGATTTGCTTAATGCTTTCAATGAAAGCACCAAACTATTGACACCATTTTTCGCCAACTTAATTTTGAAGAGCACTAAACAATATTTTAGAAAGAACACAAGAACTTTTACGTGGTTCAGCAGTTAAAATCTGCCTAGTTCACGAGTCAATATTATTGATCTTGACACTCTCAAAGCTTTTTCAGAGCAATTCGACAGAGTATCCTCTGTACAATTTTGTGTGTGAATACAAATGAAAATATCAAGCTATTTATAGACCTGGTTATGAGAATATCTTCCACTAATTCAGGGAAGTTATAATCAATTATTCAAATTTGAAATAAATGTAAATAAATACATTAATTACATAATATCCCATGATAATTGGGATTTAATATCTGATAACAACAAATCCCTAAGGAATAGGGATTTCTTAACAGCTTTCACGTGCAAAATGCGTTGCTAATCTCGAATGCAAGGTTAACTCACTTTCGAGATTGACCAAGACTTCGAGCTCGTTATTCCGATCAGTCTCCTCCTCACCTAGTGGTTTCAGAGAAGATTCTCGCTTTCGAGCCTACAACTTGTGCCCAATCATTAATAACAACTTATCAGGAATTATGTCAATATATACAAGTGTTTAGCCAATGCTTGTTATTTTTTAGCTTACGTTTTACGAGCCTAAATTTCGAGGCTCATTTGTTCATTCTCAAAATTTAGATGTAACACATTATATATTTCATTCGCATAAATATGATAAAATGACACTAAAACTCAAATTTTATTAATAAATTCTTTTTAAATAAATAGTATATTTTAATCAATTAATATATAACAAAAAATTAAGGAAAAAGAAATACCTTAATATTAATTGGGGGTGTTAGTGTGACTCTCCATTTAAACAAAATATAAACGTTAATTTTTATGTTCATATTGACCACTAGAACATGTTTCCGTACATATGCATGTATGAGGACAAAATATTATTTCTTCCATTAAAAATAGTAATGGTTTGCTAGTTAGAAAAACTTATACAAGATCTTTATTTATTTTCATGTAGATCTAATATTAAACAAATTAATATGAGATAACTTAGAATATGTTTCTAAAATTGAATTCAAAGAGAAACAAAGACAAGAATACTTACAGTATACGCAGCGGAATGAAAGAGTCATTCCTTCAGTTTCTCTAACTCTTGTGTCCTCTCTGTCGCGGAGTATTATCAAGAAACTAAACCGATCTTCTATTTTCTTCACAGTCTTCCAATGTATCCTTAGAATCACCTAGACTAGTGTGGGCAATTCTCAACACATGAGATAGATATAGAGAGAAGAAGTGAAAATACAAAGAGGCTTAGAAAATGACTTGTGTTTAGAGAGAATCTAAAACTATCAGAAAACCAGTAATTAAACTTTTATGTCATCTCAGAAATCTTAACTTATGACTTCTCTCTAAGCACTCCTTT
The DNA here is from genome assembly GCF_963169125.1 of Humulus lupulus. Taxonomy (NCBI): domain Eukaryota; kingdom Viridiplantae; phylum Streptophyta; class Magnoliopsida; order Rosales; family Cannabaceae; genus Humulus; species Humulus lupulus. The sequence goes on along the minus strand of NC_084793.1, from coordinate 188,768,888 downwards.
TATAGACTCAATTAGGTCATTTAATTTAATTAAAAAATTAATAAAATAATAGTCATTTTAAATCCCTAGGTCGAAATTATCATGGGCTTTAGGCCCGTGAAATTTCCAATTTGATTATAAGCCCATTGAACTTAAAAACAAGGCTTGTATTATTTTCTATTGATTTAATTAATTAATTAATCATTTAAATCCTTTATCAAATTAATCATTTATAATTTAAACCTTGATTTAAACTTATTTATTAATTTATATATTAATTTATCTTAATTAATAAATCTACCATAATTTCTCTTATCTTCTCTAAATTACACAACTCTGTGAAACTATCCAAAATTGACCTGGTCAACTTTGATAATTCTAATTGATAGTTAAATCAATTAATTGAGACTATCTAGATGATTTTATCCAAGGTACAATGGGGACCATAGGCCTATGAAATCAAGCTCCAATAAGTTATCATAAATCTAACAAATAAATTTACTAACTTATTAATTCCTCATGACTCCACTATAGACTCAGAATTGCTCTCTTGAATTCATAGAATGCTCTATAACAAATATAGATACACTATTAATTATTCATTGTTACAACCATAATTGTCACTCAATCTTCTATAGACAGTCTACAATGAGATAGGACTAAAATATCGTTTTACCCCTCATTGTATTTTATCCTTAAAACACTTAGTTTCTTGTAAATGATATTTTAGTAAACTAATTTAATTACTGAAATGAGATCTCTATCATTTAACACCTTGAACCAAACTAAAAGGAAACCATCGTTTCACTTCTTCATCAGAAGCTCTAGATGTTCATATCAATGATTAACACTCCCACTCAATTATACTACCGAGTTCCCAAGATGTAAGTTTGGACTGGTCCGTAGGGTAAGCTGGTAACGAACAAGTCAAATAACTCAAATAATATAATCAGTTAGAATACTAACCACTTAGAATTGAGATTTAATTGACCTATGGTCAACTATATGATATGACTAGAATAGATAATAATAGTATGTTTACTTATCTTATTAACTGTCAATATCGGTCATGTCCGATGTAACAAATATATCCGATCTTATCTACTTTGCTAATGTTCTGGAAAGAACATAACACTGTAATGTGTAAGTAGATCATATCATAGATTGGCAAGTCAGTGTAAATCATGTGCAACTAATCTTAGGACTAACTTATTTTGAACATATAATCATATTTATATTCTACTATGATTACGTCACTATAAATACGATTAGCTATATGCTCCGGATTTAATTGAAGTTTATATTAAACAAATAATCATGAAAATAAAACATGTGAGCAAAGTGATTGACCAAGTCAAAAAATGATTTCTATTCTTTTATTGATAATAAATTAGATTACAAAGAATTTGGGTTTTAATTAGGGCATAAAACCCCAACATTGCTGACGTGGCAGCTAAAAAAATATTTTAAAATATTTTTTTATTAATTAATTGATTTTAAATTAGAAAAAATAAATAAAAATTAATAATAAAAACTTATTTTTAAATTTATTAAATTATATAAAATCCTATAAACAAAAAATCGACAAACATAAAAAAAAATTAATCCAAATATAATTTTTAAAAACTAAAATCAATATTTCTAAATTAAATTAAATTAAAAACTCAACCAATTCTATATTTCAAACATAGATAATCAAATACATTTAAAAAACAATCAAGTAAAAACTTAAAGATTTTAATTTAGTTTATAAATATTAATTTAATTTTTTTAATTATATTAGGGCATTATATTTGCACCCCCAAAAATATATAGACACTTGATTAATTAAAAAAATATTTTTAACACTTTTTCTCAATACTTTTTTTTACATTCTTTAAATTCTTTTTTTGTTAATTTCAATCATTTTAGTTTATCTTGTTTTCATAATTTTTTTAAAATAATGTATAACCTTTTGGAAAAAACTCTTACTTTGACAAATCTTTTAGATTTTTTTTGTTTTAATATTTATTTTATTTAAATATTTAAAATATATTTTATTTATATTTAGTTGCTAGAATATAAAAAAGAAAAAAAATTTGAAAAATATGAACATAAGTTGGTAAAAATATATATTATATATTAGTTTTTCATAAAAACTGGGTGTCTTGATCAAATTTTAAAGTGCAAATCACCCATTATATTTGGACGAGAAACTATTTGTTTATTGATTTTTGTTTATTGGATTTTATATAATTTAATAAATTTAAGATTAATTTTTATTTTATTTATTATTTTTTAATTTAAAATCAATTAATTAATAAAAAATTCTTTTTAAATATTTTTTTAACTAACACATTAACAAAACCTTACTATTTTGGACAGAATAATCAAAAGTCTACTAGTACTATAATTTGGAGGGCTACGAGTGCTATAGTTTGGAAAGAAAAAAAAGCATTTTGTCCAAAAATAAATATTAGATATCCTATATTAACTCAAAAACAATTTAACCTGTTGGTGCTAACAAAAGGATTTTTGTCAAAAGCATAATCAATCTTCCAAAACAATAGGTTAATTAATTAAAGCAAACCATCATTACAACAGCTAAACCATGCATGCAATTACCACAAAATTGTAGGACATAGGGTTGCACATAAATCTCTGAAACAATTTTGCAAAATGGAGAAACCATAAACAGCATTTATCAAGTAAAAAAGATAAACGCGTTAGTTATATGGCAGACACCATTGATCAAAAATCAAAGCGGAATCTCCAAAGTATTGAGCTTGAGGAGCAGCCTAGTCAAAAATTAACATTGACTTAACTGTGGGAGAATTGAGCTGATTCGTTTATTGAGAAGAGAATTCTCAACAAAAAGACATCTATTTCAATTTGTCATTGTCCAGCAATAAGCTATACATTCATCACCTTCTGAAATTCATCAGTTAAATCATCCAAACTAATTACTTTCTTTTCGGTTTCTTTTGCCATCTTAATTCTGTCAAGTTCAGCATTCAATTCATCAATATGCATTTGTATCTTCTCTCCTTTATCTGGTAATCTTGAAACCATAGCCTACATAGATTATTTGGTTTAATTGATTTCGACAAAGGAAAAGATAACATTTTCTTTTTCTTTTGCTACTGTGTAAAGTACAGGTCGTATACTCATGGAGAAAATAATTACAAAAACAAAAGTACGTAGAAGAAAAGAAAATGTGCTACCTGGTTTGCAAGAGTTTTAGATAGCCGAAAGATTTTGTCTTTAATCTCTGATTCTGTCAGTTTGCCTCCACTATCTGGTGAAGAACTTTTCTTGTTTAACTTTACATCCTTGGGAATGAAGGCGTACTCAGCACTGTCAATAGTGCAAAGCAAGTACTCAGCAGCATAAAATCAATTGCTTTTGACTAATTACTAAATACTGAGATCATCATATGATTCATAGAAAACATGGTCCCCATACCCATCAACACTCCGTTCAACTGATGAACTTGACGTTGAAGCTCCCATTGATGTAGACCCTGCCTTTCTGTGCTCAAAATAACAAGTCAAATACCAATAACCGTAGATAGATGTCTGATTCATTTTCACAGTTTTCAACACTAAATATTACTTTCAGCTAACAAGCCAATATATATATATATATAACACCAACGCTCCAGTATGGTTGACATCAGAATAGCTGGGAAGCATGTAAATGTTTTGTGACTTAAATTAAATTCCTACGAGTATTCACAAAAATCTAACATGAATTCAACAGTAGGGATAATGGAATTATTTTTTTAATGAAAAATAAAATAAAAAGACCAGTCAAAACATTCAACTTTAGATTATTTTTTCTCAAAAACCATATACATCACACCTCAAGTAGGAAGGGTAAGAAAGAAGTAAATGAGCTCACCTAGTCACTTCCTCTTCTTCCTGTACGGGTTGTGCAGGGGCTGCCTTGGAGAAGAGTAAACTGTGATGACTAACTCCAGCTATACCCTGACCCTCCAAAAATTTGACATGGCCATCCAGGTAATCATCCCTGAAGCAAAAAGAAGAATCATGTAGAATAGTTCATTTTCTTTTTCATGCAACTAGTAAAAGATTAAACATGTGTGCTTGTGTTTTTTAAACACGCCTGGGAACCAAAACCTAGAAGCATTATAAACTTCAAGTGAAAAAAAATGTCATTTTTAATAAGCAACTAAGCTTTCAATTGCAGACATGCACGTATATAATATTATTATGCAGATGATACCATTTTAAAATTTTAATAATGAAAAAAGAAAAGACACCAAGACTAAATAAAGTAAAATATTTTTCTCTCTTAAGTAAATAATAATCAACGAGACAGACAAATTCATTTGCACTTCATGTCATTTTAAATTATGATGTTAAGTGTATGCAGAACCTGAGATTGCTTAATATAGAAGAAAGTTATATAAAAACCAAAATAACTATATCTACAAACAATAGCTTTCCTGCGTTTCCAAAGTCAACGAGATTTTTTTTTTGTGCGTGTGTGCAATTTAAAACTCTTGATATTTACAAACAACCACCTAAGAGAATATGCATATTTGTGCGTGTGTGCAATTTAAAACTCTTGATATTTACAAACCACCTAAGAGAATATGCATATTTGTGCGTGTGTGCAATTTAAAACTCTTGATATTTACAAACAACCACCTAAGAGAATATGCAATGGAATTTGCAGTCTTTTTTTTCAGTATGACGTGGATCATAAATATGCCATTGCCAATATGATCGATATCAGCGAGTCACATTCCATGTAAAGAACATATTTCTTTCAAGATTACAACCAAATTTTTGTATTAAAATAAGTTCTTGATGAAATCAATAAGTGTTGGTGCCAATTAATTGATTAAAAAACCACAAACAAAAGAAACCATAACATATGAAAACCAGCCTTCCTATAAAAACAATAAGTGCAGCAGCTAACACACATAACATGCATATTTTGTTATGATTTTAAATATAATGTACTATTTGCCAAATTTGCAAATTAAGAACACACAATTCAACCCTGAAAATAGAGATGTTCCATGCAGGTACCTATGCATTCTTATGACTAATATAATACATTACAAGAATCGTTCATAATTTATAGCAGCTAAGATTGCATACATTATATGCTGACAATCATGTTCCTCATGCAATTGCTGTTGAGTAAGGGAAACATCAAAACCCTGTGCTGGGAGACTGAAAAGCTCACGAAGATCCTGCAAAGATTTGTTCCAAAACTTAGCATTCATTTTTAGTAATAAAATAAAAATCAAGAATATTGCTTTAATGAAACAATCTTCATGAAAACTACCTGTTGGCTAAAGTATCTGGTCTGTTCTTTGTGCTCTGTTGCAGTTCTAAACAAACCTCCCTTGTATATCTAGCATGAATTATGAGAAGTTAATAATATGCAATTATACCTGGCACTCAAATTCTACCACCTCACCTCAGAGTACTCCTAAAAGATCATTTATTCTATCTTTTGAAATACATCACCAAAATCCACTTTTTCAATTTTACATAATGACTTTTACTATATATACCATAACATCATCTTCGTCTTTTTTAATATCATTTAGATATTACAGTTTTTAAAAATATTTATTCATTTCAATAGTTTCTCTAACTATCAAAATGATGGAAAGACGAAAGTAGGAAAGAGAAACTAATTAAATATGTTTCCAGGAAAATGTTTGTTTCTATTTCCTGTTTTTGTGAGTTTGGGTAGTATGTTTTCTGTACTCCAATTCTACTCCTATTATTATTTTCTCTACACTAATAATACAAGTAGTGTTTTGTTTCAAAAAAAAATGTAAAGGATGTATTGTAGCATAATGTAAAAAATCTGATGGAGGGCTCTTTTATCATCAATTCTTTATATTTTGAAGGAAAATTTATTTTAGAACATCCATTGTGAGTGCTCTAAGTAGACCAGTGAAAAGTAAATTCTTTAACCTGCTTTCTGTAAATCTTCTCTTCAACAGTCCCACATGTCATTAATCTATATACAATGACATCCTTTGTTTGTCCAATTCTATAAGCACGATCAACACTTTGGTTATCCGTACTGCAATGTTAAAACGAACCATTAATAATTGTAACCAGATAACACAAGTACTATTGTGTTGCATATTAATGAAAATAATAGGGAACATTTTGGAAGGAGCCCGTGAACCCAAAATTGCAGTGAGTATTAAAACCCAAAAAGTAACTAAACACTGCACTATGTTAATCACAACTGGTATATAGGTTCAAAGCATCTATATCCTACAAATTTTTGGTCTTGTAAAATATTTTTGTAGAGAAAAAAACAATCTAACAACGTTTCAAAAAGCACCTTGGATTCCATGCAGGATCAACAACAATCACACGATCTGCTCTTGTAAGTGTAAGGCCCAAACCACCAACTTGAGATGTTAGGAGAAATATGGGTGCCCCAACCCCATTTTGGAAATCCTAATGATGAAAATAAATAACATTCTTAGATAGTTTAAAAAAACATTCATCATTATTGGTGTATATAATATACTTACATTTACAATCGTCAGTCTGTCGCTTGCTTTTGTGGTACCATCAATGCGTAAGAACTCATAACTATTGGACACTAGTGATTCCTACAAATAACAATACTGTTACATATCATACACAAAAAATCCAAATGCACGCAGGTCTAGATGTAGAGTTTGTTGTTGTATACACATGTCAACTACATTATCACTGACAAAAAAAAAATTATCAATTCTTTCTGAGCGTTAAAACAGCTGTCTTAATATTGATATAGGGAGAAGTTTAATAGCAATACCAACATTCGAAGCATGAAAGCTTTTACAAATTGAATAGGGAGCTAGGTTTGAAGGATCCTCCTCTACATAATGTTATTTATGTGATAATTTTTGTGAGCAGCCTATTTGTTGTAGACTTGACAGACAGCAGCAGTTGGGTGGAATTTTTCCATTTATTTGTCAAGAAGTAGAGTTTCGAGTAGTTTCAGATCATAGTCCAATCATTTTGCAATTTATTTCACCTAATAGAGGCTCTTCAACTTTTGGATTTAAAAGCACGTGGCTGGATCATAAAGACTTGAATAAAACATATGAAGTTTGGTGAAGAAGTTAGTATGCCTAAGTGGCAGAATAAATATTACTCAAGCTTTAGTCTGAAAAGCATATGGTATCATGTAGATTGGCCTTTTCTTAATTTTGTATAGAAATTATAAAAAAAACAAACAAAAAAATAAGGCTTTGGTGGACCCTGGAGAATGTGGATGAGTAGTTGTTTTCAGTTTCTTCTTCAGTTTTTGTTGTCAAAAGACTGAGAGACAAAAATCAAGGGTTTTAAAAGACTATGCACACAGCTGTATATCACAAGTTTAGAAATTAATATACCATATAAATCTTCATGAAATTATGTCATCACCTGCGCCAAAATCAAACCTGAAACTGAAACAAATTTGGGACTCACCTCGATGAGATTAAGCATCTTGCGTGTCTGAGAAAAAATCAAGACATTATGCCCTTTTGGAATCAGGTCATCCTGAAAAAGAGTATTGAACAATTTATCTAACACGGTACCCAGAAAAGTCAAATGTAAATTTAAGCTCATTAATTTGTGCAGCATGCCTCACCAGCAAAGATAATATAAAAGATATTTTGCATGAGATGTTGACATGATTCTCTTCAAAGCCATCTTTCTCAGCAGCATCCGCTATGTACATTGCTAACTTTTCCGCCACATTAACCTCTTCTGGCTTTAGCATTGTATCCATCTCTTCTAGAACATCTTCAGCAGCACGCTTTGTCAACAGAAGTGGATGATCACAAATCTTTTTCAAGATCTGTTTCATCTCAAAAAAATAATAATAAATTAATACAAGAATGATCATTCTCTTGCTAAAAAAACTAAAAATCATACAACTTTTTCTTTTATATATGAGAAGTAAAACTAACCTCCTTTTAGATATTATTTTGCAAAAAGATTTGTGTAAATAAAATATTTGCAAAGTAATCTTCCCAACAATGTTGATTGTGTCGAGAAAGCCATTTTGAATACAATATTTTAACATAAACCATTTTGCCAAAATGAATTTTTTTTCCCCAAAATGAAAATTAAGGTGTTGTTTGGTAACACTTAAAAAAATAGTTTTTTATTTAATTAATTAAAAGTTTGACAATTAAACATAATACAATATTTGATAACTCTATTTTTATTTATTATTTTCTAAAATTTTAATTAAAATTCATTAAATTTTGAAAATAGAATTTTTTCACTTTCAAAATTTTTTTAAATTGTTTTTGACTTTTCCTTTCTTTTTTTCATCTCTTCTTCAAATAAAGATCTCATTTTATATTAATAAACAAAAAATAAAAATTATCAAATGCATTTATTATTTTTTGTTTTTAAAAACAAAAATAGCTACCAAACATATTTTTATTTTTAAAAATAAAGAAACCAAAATAAAAATAATATTTCCATTTTTGTGTTTAAAAAATTCAAAAACAAAAATTTTACCAAACACAACCTAAATTTTGAAAAATCTGATTTCATAATTACTCTTTAAATAAATAATATAATAAAAAAACAGAAGACCCAACCACATGAAAACGAAACGACAGAACAATTACTTTCAAAATGACTATCCTAAACATCCAAATGAAAAAAAAAATATCCATAATATTTGCAAAAAAAAAATGAGAGAGAGAGAGAATGGGGAAGAAAAAAGGGAAAGAAAGAATAAACCATGAAAAAAATCAATGAGTAATTCAAGTCTTCCAACAGACCAGAATTTATTTCCCATGTCAGCATTAATGGTTTCTGTCCACATAGTCATTAAAGGTAACTAACAGTTCAAAAACTAGGATTCATGTGTGGATTACTCAGACAAAATAGCTTTACAACTAATGTCTGGAGGTTAAAAAAAACACCAACTTTTCAAATTGCTAAGTATTATTTAAAACACAAGTGCTTGACTCAAATAAATTAAGCCTGTATATTCAAGGAATTATTGCAAAAGAATTGACTAACATAATGAAGGTTATCATAGCTAATGGTTTGAAACCCTATTCAAGCAGTTTACATTTTGTTTATGGCTCAGAAGGAAAAAATAATTTTTATTTGTTTGTTATGCAAGCATAAAACAATAGAAACGTAAAAAGCTTTCAAAATTTAACTTGGAAAACAATTTAATTCTTTTTTCACAAAACTTCTCTGCAATACTTGTAGACAAGTTAAAAAGAATGCAACTGCTGGAGCAAGAAGTGTGAAAATCCAAATTAAAACAAAAGTACTCTACCGTTAGTGCAGCCAAAGGAGATCCATCAAAAGCTGAAAGAACCAGCTCGCTCCTTAAAAAAGCTTCATATAGTTGTCGCTACACCACATAAAAGAAAAGAGTTAAGTACAAATGTATGAGACCCACAAAAAATACAGTAAAAGTATAGCTCAAACTGATGCAGGCTGCAACAGACCGAACCTGACAACTAGTCAATCTTAGCCACACAATGATCTCATTCTTTTGAGAAAGTTTTGCATCTCCATTGTTGGCATCTTCATTGAACACTTCGGTCTTCAAGCGACGTAAAAAATAAGGCCGAATACGATCTCGAAGTTTCTGTCAAACAAAGTAACAAAAGTACTATTGGCATCATCCAACGTTTAAAACATAATAGCAGCTACGATTGAAAAAATGAAGAGCTATCAAAACTAATTAAGCCATAAACTAAGTCATAGACATAATTTAACACTCCAAGTGTTCCACAAGAAGTCAATGATAACCTATACTCTTAGTTCTTTTTAACAATAAAATTGTTTGAGATTGAGGTTATTAAAATCTTAGAATTTATAAAATAAAAAATACATTGAAAGATAAAAATAGAAGTAACATGTTTAATGCCAAACATATAATATCAATACTTTTGCAGTTTCTGAACCAGTACGCTTCTCCCTCTCTGTGGCATGCTTATCATTCCCACGAAGAATATAATCCTCAAAACTTTCCTTGAACCTGAGAAAATCCCACAAAGATTCACAATGCAAGAAGCATTAACTAATTCAAGCCAGATGAAGCACAGTCAAGACTCTTACTCTTTTTTATCACCAAGTAGTTCAGGACAGCAGAAGTTGAATAAAGCCCACAGTTCCTGTTGCAAAATTCAAAATAATATTATCCCACTTGCCTACATGATCAAGTTTTATGCCAAACAAGAAGGGAAAAAAAAAGAAAGAGAGCAATCCAATTAAACCATACACATACCTTAAGATTGTTTTGAATTGGAGTACCACTAATGATTATACGATGAGGGCATGGTATCTCAAGCAAACTCTTCGCTCTCTGGGTACTTGGATTTTTTATGAGGTGCCCCTATTATAGTAAAGAAATTAAAAAAAAATAAGTGAAATAAAGAATTAGAAGCCTTGTGTCAAATAGAGGATGTTCACATTACAATGGGTAATCAGTACAAATTCCAACTGAATTTCACTTGAATCAGCAACCAAGTTCTAGAAGAGAATCAACTACTTGGCTGGTTATAGATTATATAGAGACATGTATAATAGTTCATGGAGGACAAAAAAATCTTAGAAATAAAAATTTTCATTTAACTGATGATTAAAAAGAATACATATAATACACTGGCAAAGTTCTTTACAAGCAACTTGAATGAAATTAAAACTCTTGCAAAAATAAATATAATAATTGATCAGCACAAAGTATATTGGGAAGTATCACTGTTGAAAGATGCTTGAAAGGTTTCCAACTAAACTAAGTTTAAGCAAGTAAAGAAACTTAAACCAGTTAACTATGTCTAGCATTTTTATACTTACTTCATCAAGTATCATATAATCCCATATGGTATTATCCTCCCTTTCTTCATCAAGCATCATATACTTCATCAAGTTCTCTCCCCGTAAAGATTTTGAGTTTGCCCGCACAATGTCATATGTAGTAAGGAGAATGCCTTTGTCCTACAAAAATGCAGAAAGTAATTAGTATTAAAGTCCTAATTCATTTTCAGAACCAAATAAAAGAGAAGCTTAACATATATCATGGCTTCACACAAAGTCATTTCATTGCTCAGTTTGGGCAGCATGATAATGACTGACTAAATAAATTGAGAAGTAGTAAGAGATGAGTTCAATTTGAACTCAAAGCATAAGCCTGGCTGCTTATTTTACTTGATAAATTATAAGTACATAATATGAATGTTATCCTATTCACTTCTGATTCTAAATTTCTCATTCAACCTTTTACCCTCACTCTACTGAAACAATGCAAAGTAGACACATTAATACCTGTAGTACATATTGAAGCTCGTATTGACGGGCTTTTACACAAGTTCCAAAGTATCTGTAACAAGTTAGTCATCACTTTACCGTTATCCAAAAACACATTATTTTGATCATAAAAGAAAAGGGAAGGATAGGTAGAAGAAGCAATCTCACTCTCTTGTCTTCTCAGATAGCCCAACAACTGATAATTCTTTAATCCAATGAGGAAGTAATGTTTTTGGGGCCACAATTAATGCCCGCTTGATCAGACGTGAATGAAACAATCCAGCTAAAAATCCACAAATCTACATGATAAACAAATCAAACAATTCAATTTCAATTATAAGAATCTTAAAATATGATTACGATACATTATTTCTTTATTTCCTTGCCTGCATTGTTTTTCCCAAACCCATGTCATCTCCTAAAATTCCCCCTTTATTTAGACAATGCAGAGACCACAGCCACTTAAGCCCATCACGCTGATGAGGATACAGCATTTTTGCTATATCACCAGGCAACTTGAACGTATATTTTGCACCCTTCAGAGTTATAGCGCTCTCATCTTCCAAGATGTCAACTTCGCTAGAAATGTGGTAGTCTCTAGACTTTGTGCTCTGCCTTTCTCTTGCCACTTCCTTAGTCAACTTTTTGACACTCAACACAACACAATCATCCTCTTCATCAACTTCTTCTTCTTCTTTAACCTGGTATGCTGAGGTCTTTCGAACACTAACTAATTTTTTATCAATCCTTGGAAATTCCCTTTTCCTATAGTCATCATGTTTTGTGGACTCTGTTTTAAACTCAGAGACGAAATGACTTTCATTTCTGTGTTCAATTGTACTAGATATGTCAACATCAGATTCATAGTGAAGGTCTCCATCATATTTATCATCCCCTCTCTCCATAACATTATTAGCATTCTTAGTTGCACCAGATGACGAATCAGATGTATCGGACTTCAAAGAAAATGAAGACCCTGCGCTAGCATACTCGGGCAGGTCAACTTGCTTATCTTCTTCAATCCTTTCATACTTCAGCAAAGGCAGAGATTCTCCAACTGGATCCAACTTCTTCACATCTTTTCTCTTCTCGATGGACAAAAACTCAAGTCTTGCACTCAAGTTGTTCAGGATATCCCTGATTTCATTATCTCCGCCATTTTTATCATTGTCTTTCGGATTCTGTGGTAGAGGTGGGGACTCAAAATCTGTAATAGCAGCAAATGTAGGCTCATCAACCACATTTTCTTTCTCGGAAATATCCTGATCAACCCGAGTCGAAAGTTTGCAGAGCCGGCGTCTACCCTGAATCTTTACCTTCGTCAGCTTTTGTTCTAAAATTCATTCAGACACAAAGGGTTATTAAGTAAACAAAATAGGCGTTTCACAAACGCATTCTTACACACAAACACCAAAAATTAGTGGGTACAAGAGAGGAGCGTGAGTACCAGGAGAAGAATCAAAATCGGTGATGATGGAAAAGTTAGGAACATCGTCATCATCGGCACTCCTATCTCTAGAAGGAACTTTAAAGAGGCGTCTCCGGCCTTCCATCTTCACGTTTAATTGACTCTCGTCATCATTTAAATCCTCATTATTCTCCTCTGAAATGAAAAACCAATAAAAACCATCAGAGTCCCAACTCAGAAATGAAACCAAAATAACCCTCATAAAAGAAAGCCAAAAACACGACGACTGATAATCAATCCAACATTAAAAACCCTAAAATAGAGAAAGCAAAAAAGAAAACAATCCGCGTACCGAGGATTTTGGAGGAGGGCTTGGGCGGAGCAGAGAGGTCTTGAAGGAGGCGATGGTGGCTGTCGTTGAGGCTCTGGGGTCGTCTATTGCTGGTGATGCTTTCATCCGCCATTTTCGAAGTCCTAAGGTGGCGAAAGAGAAGAGTTTCACAATCTCTGTAATGGTGAGACAAAGCAGTGGTATCAAGTGGTAGTGGAGAAGAGCTGAACAAACATTTCAAAAACTATAATGAAATAATAATATGATTTGATTGGATTGTTCGTTGTAATGACCCCTTTTCTTCTACTATTCTTTTTACCTTTCCCGCTCCTTGTCCTCCTATATTTTGAATTTCGATTTATCTAATGGGACTAAATTAATTAAATATATATATAAACTTATTAAAGTAAAAATTATATATTATTTTTTTTAAAATTATTGAAATTAACACAAAAAGAAAATTAAAGAATGTAAAAAAATTGAGAAAAAGTGTTAAAGAATAAATCAAAATATAATTTCATTTGATTTTTTATAATAAAATGAGATGTCAATATATATTTTTGGGTGTAAATATCACCATCCTTAATTTTTCTTGCAAAACCTTTTTTACAATTATATCCTTATCTATTTATTTATTGATTTATTTACAAGTGGTATTAAGAAAACTTCCTTCATTTATTTTAATAAAGAGTGGCCACCTAGCATAATCGGGTCTATCTTTTTTAGTATGTTCCTGTAGTTTGAGCCAACTTTACGCCTTGACCTGGATGACATTCAATATCATGTAGGAAGGGAAATTTCAGAGTATATGCTTAAAAGTATACATTATTTCATCCATATGACAAATTTAATAGGCATCTCAAATATATGACATTATGTATAATTTTGACAATAATGTCTCTTTTATTAAACTTCTCTCTCCCTCTCTCTCTCTCTCAACCATGGCAGCCCCTCCCCACGCCCACCACCACCACAACCTCCCCACGGCCAAAAATCATCTCGATTTCTCTCCTTTCTCCTTCTCTCTACTCATTGTCATCCAAAACCAAAGAGAAAAAAAGAAACTCACAACTATTGAAGCATCCATTAAAGCACTCATGATTAATTTTGTGTTCTACACAAAAAATTTAAAGCTTTAAATTTTCTAAACGTGTAGATCTCGAAAAAAATACTAAAATTAAAAAAAAATCAACTAAAAAAAACATCCAAGCAAAAAGTTATGCCTCACCAAAATTTTCGTCAAATTTCAGCGCAGAGCATCGATTTTGAATCAATATTGCATCATAAAAGCATCGTTTTGGCCAAGAATAAAGTTTCATGATTGCATCACAAGAGTATCGATAAAGCATCGAAACAACATCGAAAAGGTGTAATGCCCTACTCCAGGATCATTACACCGTGTGTTAAAAATAGTGTTTAACTCGTTAAGCGAGTCATTTGGACTCAAAAAGTGTAATTTAGGTTAAACATTGGTTTTAGTATTAAAAAATTTAGTCAATGAAGTCAAACTTTTCATTAAAAATGTTTGAATATTTACAAGGGATCCCAAAGGTTTTAAATCAAAATACAGTTATAACAAAATTACAGAACTAGTCGACCTAAGCGGCAAAATCGAGCTAATATCCCATGCTCCTCAAAGGTATCTCGACTATGGTGGCCGAGCAGGCTGAGTATGTACGTCCGCCCCTAGAGCTCTCCAACTCATGGCTGGTCCAGTTTTCCTTTGCCCTTCCCTGCACCACAAAGCACCCATGAGCCAAGGTCCAACAAGAAAACTCAATCAAGTAAGACAGATATTCAGATAAGCATTTACATCAAATACATGCTTTATAAATCATAACCAGATTCACGTTGATTTCCAACAAGTATAACTGTTGGGGTCTTATGCCCTAATTAAAACCTAAATTCTTTGTAATCTCATTTTATTATCAATAAAAGAATAGAAATCATTTTTGACTTGGTCAATCACTTTGCTCACATGTTTTATTTTCATGGTTATTTGTTTAATATAAACTTCTATTAAATCCCGAGCATATAGCTAATCGTATTTATAGTGACATAATCGCAATGGAATATAAATATGATTATATGATCAAAATAAGTTAGTCCTAAGATTAGTCAGTGCATAAGATTTACACTAACTTGTCAATCTACGATATGTTCTACTTACACATTATAGTGTTATGTTCTTTCCAAAACATTAGCAAAGTAGATAAGATCGGATGTATTTGTTACATCGGACTGGACCGATATTGACAGTTGATAGGATAAGTAAACATCCCGTTATTATCTATTCTAGTCATATCATATAGTTGACCATAGGTCAATTCAATCTCAATTCTGAGTGGTTAGTATTCTAACTAATTGTATTATTTGAGTTCTTTGACTTGTTCGTTACCAGCTTACCCTATGGACTAGCCCATACTTACATATTGGGAACTCGTTAGTATAATTGAGTGGGAGTGTTAATCATAGATATGAACATCTATAGCTTCTGATAAAGAAGTGAAACGATGGTTTCCTTTTAAATTGGCTCAAGGTGTTAAATGATAGAGATCTCATTTCAATAATTAAATTAGTTTACTGAAATATCATTTACAAGGAACTAAGTGTTTTAAGGATAAAATACAATGAGGGGTAAAACGGTATTTTAGTCTCATCTCATTGTAGACCGTTTATAGAGGATTGAGTGACAATTATGGTTGTAACAATGGATAATTAATAACATATCTATATTTGTTATATAGCATTCTATGAATTCAAGAGTGCAATTCTGAGTCTTTAGTGGAGTCACGAGGAATTAATAAGTTAGTAAATTTATTTGTTAGATTTATGATAACTTATTGGAGCTTGATTTCATAGGCTCATGGTCCCCGCTGTACCTTGGATAAAATCATCTTGATAGTCTTAATTAATTGATTTAATTATCAATTAGAATTATCAAAGTTAACCAATTCAATTTTGGATAGTTTTACAGAGTTATACAATTCAGAGAAAAAAAAGAGAAATTATGGCAGATTTATTAATTAAGATAAATTGGTATCTAAATTAATAAATAAGTTTAAATCAAGGTTCAAATTATAAATAATTAATTTGATAAAGGATTTAAATAATTATTTAATTGATTAAATCAATAAAAAATAATGCAGGCCTTGATTTTAAGTCCAATGGGCTTATAATCAAATGAGAAATTTCATGGGCCTAAAGCTCATGATGATTTTGACCTAGGGTTGTTAATTGGCTATTATTTTATTGATTTTTTAATTAAATTAAATGGCCTAATTGAGTCTATAAAAGGAGTGCTAAGTGAGAGATGAAAACAAAAGTTCAGAAGTCACACGATGACAGACATTAGTTTTAAGATAGTTCTTAGATTCTCTCTAAATGCAAGTCATTTTCTAAGCCTCTTTGTTCTTTTCTCTTCTTCTCTATGTATCTATCTCATGTGTTGAGAATTGCCCACTCTAGTCTAGGTGATTCCAATGATACTTTGGAAGACTGTGAAGAAAATTAAAGATCGATTCAGTTTTTTGGTAATACTTAGCGACAGAAAGGACACAAGGGTTAGAGAAACTGAAGGAATGACTCTATTATTCCGCTGAGTATAATGTAAGTATTCTTATCATTATTTCTCTTTGAATTCAATTTTGGAAACATGTTCTAGATTATCTCATATTAATTTGTTTAATATTAGATCTACATGAAAATAAATAAAGATCATGTATAAGTTTCCTAACAATAATGACTCATGCCGAGTAGATGCATACCGCACCCCTATAATGGCCCCGCCACTACGGGCTATATCACGCATGTAGTGCCGATAACGGCCTCCCGACCGATCAATCACAAACAACAACCAATCATTATGAACGGTTATAACAACAAATGCTTATATAGAGCAAACATCTAACTTTAAACATATTCATAGCACGGTCATACCCGTGTTCGATAATCAGGGCTCAAGCCCTACATTCGGTGCATGTGCTAGTTTTCTTACCTCAAGTCATGTGCAAATGGTAGTACGACCCCGAGTGCGATCCCTTTCCCGAGCCTTGCTAAAACCCTAGTCATAACATCAACGATACGTTTATCAGTAATTAATTATGATAATGGGCTTCCAGACTAAGTCTTAGCCCTCGAGACCTCGGATTCCACTAAGCTGGATAGCGAAATCATTCCCCAAGCCTCCCAAGTTAACTCCCCAAAACCCTAGACAAATGCATCTTAAAACTAAATTAGCACTGCGGTGCCCCTGCAATGTCGTGGCTTCATAGCAAACCGAGAAGCCCCTTTTTAAAATTTGTACATTTTTAGCTACGGCGCCCCCTCTAAAGGGTCACGGCGCCACAACTGACAGAGAGCCTTCCCTATTAAAAATTTCCCATTTAGAGTCGCGGTGCCACAACGGTCCAAGGGCAAACCCACCCTCGAAGAATACCATACGAGCCACAACGCTCAACCAAGGCATCATGGCGCCACTGAGCCAACCCAGAAATTGTGTTTTTCCCCTGCATTCCAAAACGCCAAAACTGACCTATAACCCCAAAAATCCAACCACAAGATACAACAAAACATATTTCAAGCCTCAAGATACCCAGTACATACATTATACATCATTAATATATCACCAAAACATCAATTGCACCCTAAAACCATAAAATCACAAGTTTTGAGTTTCAAACTCAAACTTCGAGCTCACAATCCAAAAATCCAACAATTAAATCTAGAACTTCAACCCAAATTTCGAGCCCTAACAAAACCCCTACACATATTATATACCCAACTCACCCATCCCTATGATTTAGACTCAATAATTTAAGCTTAAAACCCAAAATTTCCAAAATAATCCAAAACCATGATGAGCACCAAAAATACATACCTCAAGTCAGAATTTGAAGCTTCAAATGGTTTGAATCTAGTCCTAGCAGCAACACATCTTCCTTTAAATGCTAAGCCCCTTGCAATCTTCCCAAATATTCCAAGAACAACCCCAAGTTTGCCAACTATGTGTGGAGATCTTGGTGAGTTGAAGAGAGCACTAAGTAAGGGAGAAGGAAGGAGAAAGTAACGTGAAAATGAGGGCTGCCCAACACTTAGCTGAGTTTAGTCTAATCCCATGGTCAAATGACCATTATACCCTTCCTTTCCATAAGACCCTTAACCAATTACAAGGGCATTTTAGCCATTTGCCTAAATACCCACTAAACCTCAAATTTCACCACTAATTCCCAATTTAATCCACTAATCAACTCAATCCAAATATTTCTCTCAATTAATTCCATTTACCAAATAAATCCCAACTATATGCCAAATTACCAAAATACCCATTGGCTCACCCCGAGCCAGGTATTAATATTCGTTGTGACTTTTCAGCTAAATTGCTCGAAAGGATCGACTTGTGCCGAATATCACAAATATATTCACATAATAATGTGGTCTCAAGCACATAGCATATAAAATTATAGTTATACCCTCAACGGGTCAAAATTACGGAAATGCCCCTTTTTAACAAAAGCGGGTCTTTAAGCGCATTTAAAGACGTATTGTTGGTAATTGGTTTACCATATGCGTAGTGAAAAGCACGAGGTGGTGGGTCCAGAGATTTCAAAAAAAAATAATTAAACAATCTTTAAATAACAAATCCATTAATATACAAAACATTAATCATAGAGAAATACAAAGATGAGGATTTACCAGTTGTAGAACAATCAAGAATCATCGCTATCTTTTAGTACCTCCAACGAACATCCAATCTAAAGCAGTCTCTTCAATACTCAAACCAAGATCTTCCAAGATGTATCTCTACATATCAAGATGTGTGTGGGCACATAGAGTAATGGTGGGAAAATTTATGATTCACAAGATGTACTCAACTCATGAGATCTTGGAATATTAGGTCCGAGACAATTTTCAGGGATAGAGGAAAATAATACGATATATTTTTCTCTCTGTGTGAAAGACTTAGAATTCTTTGGAATTTCGTAGAAACTAATTTCTTTCCAATAGATATAAAAGAATTAATTAAATTCAAAATTCAAATTATAAACCAATTATTAAATAATTACATAAATAAAAGAAATATCCAATGCAAATTAGATGCTTTTTCAATACAATTGCGATGCACCCACAAAAACTTGATTTTTTAGTTGATTTTTTTTAATCTTAGTTTTTTTTTAGATCTACATGTTTAGAAGATTTAAAGCCTGTAATTTTTTATGCAGAACACAAAAATGTATCATGGGTCTTTAATGGATGCTTCAATGGTTGTGGGTTTCTTTTTTCTCTTTGTTTTCCGATGACCATGAGTAGAGAGAAGGAGAAAGGAGAGAAATAGAGACGATTTCTGGCGTGGGGAGGTGGTGGGCGTGGGGAGGGGCTGCCATGGTTGAGAGAGAGAGGGGGGAGGGGAAGTTTAATGAAAGGGACATTATTGTCAAAATTATACAAAATGACATATATTTGGGATGCCTATTAAATTTGTCATATGGTTGAGATAGGGTATAGTATTAAGCATATTGTTGAGGTTTTATGCCCTAATTAAAACTCAAATTCTTTGTAATCTCATTTTATTATCAATAAAAGAATATAAATCATTTTTTGACTTGGTCAATCACTTTGCTCACATGTTTTATTTTCATGATTATTTGTTTAATATAAACTTCTATTAAATCCCGAGCATATAGCTAATCTTATTTATAGTGACGTAATCATAGTGGAATATAAATATGATTATATGTTCAAAATAAGTTAGTCCTAAGATTAGTCAGTGCACCGGATTTACATTGACTTGCCAATCTACGATATGATCTACTTACACATTATAGTGTTATGTTCTTTCCAGAACATTAGAAAAGTAGATAAGATCGGATGTATTTGTTACATCGGACAAGACCGATATTGACAGTTGATAAGATAAGTAAACTTACCATTATTATCTATTCTAGTCATATCATATAGTTGACCATAGGTCAATTCAATCTCAATTCTGAGTGGTTAGTATTCTAACTGATTATATTATTTGAGTTCTTTGACTTGTTAATTACCAGCTTACCCTACGGACTAGCCCATACTTACATATTGGGAACTCGGTGTGTTAATCATAGATATGAACATCTATAGCTTCTGATGAAGAAGTGAAACGATGGTTTCCTTTTAGTTTGGTTCAAGGTGTTAAATGATAGAGATCTCATTTCAGTAATTAAATTAGTTTACTGAAATATCATTTACAAGGAACTAAGTGTTTTAAGGATAAAATACAATGAGGGGTAAAACTGTATTTTAGTCCTATCTCATTGTAGACCGTCCATAGAGGATTGAATGACAATTATGGTTGTAACAATGGATAATTAATAGCGTATCTATATTTGTTATAGAGTGTTCTATGAATTCAAGAGTGCAATTCCGAGTCTATAGTGGAGTCACGAGGAATTAATAAGTTAGTAAATTTATTTGTTAGATTTATGATAACTTATTGGAGTTTGATTTCATAGGCCCATGGTCCCCATTGTACCTTGGATAAAATCATCTAGATAGTCTCAATTGATTGATTTAATCATCAATTAGAATTATCAAAGTTGACCATGTCAATTTTGGATAGTTTTACAGAGTTGTGTAATTTTGAGAAGAAAAGAGAAATTATGGTAGATTTATTAATTAAGATAAATTGGTATCTAAATTAATAAATAAGTTTAAATCAAGGTTCAAATTATAAACAATTAATTTGATAAAGGATTTAAATAATTATTTAATTAATTAAATCAATAAAAAATAATACAGGCCTTGATTTTAAGTCCAATGGGCTTATAATCAAATGAGAAATTTCACGGGCCTATAGCCCATGATAATTTGGACCTAGGACTTCAAAATGGATATTATTTTATTGATTTTTTAATTAAATTAAATGGCCTAATTGAGTCTATAAAATGAGTGCTTAGAGAGAAGTCAAAACATAAGTTTTGATAAGTCACAAGTCAGATTTTCTGATAGTTTTAGATTCTCCCTAAACACAAGTCATTTTCTAAGCCTCTTTGTTATTTTCTCTTCTTCTCTCTATATCTATCTCATGTGTTGAGAATTGCCCACACTAGTCTAGGTGGTTCTAAGGATACATTGGAAGATTGTGAAGAAAATAGAAAATTGGTTTAGTTTCTTGACAATACTCTGCGACAGAGAGGATACAAGAGTTAGAGAAACTGAAGGAATGACTATTTAATTCCGCTGCATATACTGTAAGTATTCTATTCTTTGTTTCTCTTTGAATTCAATTTTAGAAACATGTTTTAGGCTATCTCGTATTAATTTGTTTAATATTAGATATACATGAAA
This sequence comes from Humulus lupulus, assembly GCF_963169125.1. Lineage (NCBI taxonomy): Eukaryota > Viridiplantae > Streptophyta > Magnoliopsida > Rosales > Cannabaceae > Humulus > Humulus lupulus. The sequence goes on along the minus strand of NC_084793.1, from coordinate 188,747,584 downwards.
ATAAATAAAAATCCTATATAAGCTAATCCAACAACTGGTATCAAAGCCTTTGGTAATCTTTATTTTCACGCATGAACATGTTTAAAATTGGATTATTTGATATGTTTGAATAATAAGATGGTTTTTATGTTTTTATGAAGCATATATTATTTTATGTGAATTTTAGCAATTCTTAGGTTATTTTGTTGTGTTTTCTATGCTATTAATTTTTATATATGCTTTATTTTGTGTAAAACATGTTAAAAATTAATTAGAAAATAGTTTTGGTTTAAAAAATTGCTCAAAAAATTTTTTTGGAAAAATTTGGCCTGGCTCCCATGCGCGCGCCCACGCACACCAGCACGATGAACAGTATCCGTGAACAGTACCCGTGGTACTGTTCATCCTTTTTTTTTCAAAAATATATTTTGTTAAATTAAAATTTGTAGAAATAAATTATTTATAATCAAAACCAAAAATATCTTTTTTGTTTTATCATTTTTTTTTAAAATAAGATATTTTTGTTTGTTGAGATTTAAATAATTAGATATTTTCTACAAACATTCAAATTCAAATTTAAAAATAGATAACAACTTAATTTTTAATCTTTTAATATATTAAAATATTAGAATTATGATATCAGATATTTAAGATATTTTCATTTAAATTCTTGATATTTTTATTAAATCTTTATTTGTAAATATAAATATCTTTTTATTCTATAGTTTTTAATATTTAAATTATTTGAAATTTGAATATTGTTAGTTAGATATTTTTATGGATATTTGAATTTGTTTAACTATTTTGAGATATTTTAGGGTTGTTATAACTATTTATATTTTATTTTTTTAATGGTTAAAATATTAGCTAATAGTTATAACAACACAAGATATTTTGGAAAATAGTTAAGATATTGATTTTAAAATTTAAAATTGGTTAAATTTTGAAAAATATCATTTTTTTCAGCCAATTAATAATTGTTTTTTAATGGAATTTAAATTAACTTTGGTTAATTGTTGATAAATCCTATTTAAATTAAATTAATATTTTTTTTATCAAATTAACCTAAAACCAAGTTGATTGTTGATAAATGAAATTTAAATTAACTATTGTTAATTGTTGATAAATTTCATTTAAATTAACTTATTTTTTGTAAAAATTTAATTAATTTGAATTTTTTTTTATAGATTCTAGATAATTAATTGTGGTATTTTTGCATAAATTCATAGAATTACTCATATAGTAACATGATTAGGCCCATCCAATTATAACATGTCTGTTTGCACTATATGTGGTATTTTTGCAATTGGGCTTAGATGCATATAGTGGCCCATATGTTTGTTAGATATATGGTATTTTGCCAAATAAAATATTCATAAAATGATAGGTTTTATTTGGGCCCATTAGAAAATGTAAAATTTAAATTCCTCTCTTGTGGGTGATTCCACTTGTGAATGCCCATTTGCTTTGCATGACTATAATGAGCCTAATCAATTTAACAATTAATAAAACGAAGGTTTAAATTCCTGTCTTTTAGACATTGTATGGAAGATAGGGGGCATTTGTAGTGGGAACGACATACTGGACCCAACCCTCATCCATACAAGCCCAATTGTTAACGCCCATTTACCTGAGTTGGACTTAATTGTATATGTTCATTATATTAGTTAAACCTATATATTGATTAGCAACAAATTAATTCTAAATTAATTGAATTTGTTTCAATGTGACACTTTAGAATTAATAAGAAATTATAAGACTTTGGTTTTAAAAATTTTAATCTGTTTAATTTTTTTTTGGAAAACCATAGTCATTAATTTTCTAAAAATAAATAATAAAATTACTATTTTTAATTTTATAATGAGCTTATTTTAAGAATTTTATTCGATCTCCACCGTTGGTTTAACATAGTCAATAGCTTAATGGGGCCTCGAGGCGCTTTGATTCGTCCCCCTACGGAAGGTGTTCATTAGCTATTTTGCCAAGGTTAGATTTCGAAAGAAAGATAATTATAGGTCAAATTCTACTAGACTCACCCCTACGGTGACTACTAGGACTAAATCTATGATTATTGAAACCGTGGGTCTAGCTCATAAAATAAGAGATTTTGTTTTATTATTTTGATCGAATAGTAGGTTGTTAATAGTGGTGTCCATTATTAAATGAGTTTACAACTCTATTTAACTAGTAGTATGTTTGACTCTCGCCAACCAGGAAAATGATATCATAGATTAGTTAAAAACCTAAAGAAATAGAGATATGATTGTTTTTGGTATTTTTTCTCATATCTTACATATTTTTGGTATATGTTGTGTTATTTCTTGAAATTTGTGTGAATAGAAGTTTTATTGAGCAAATGTGATTGATTTCTATTTTATTGATAATTTGTAGTTTTAAGCTAAGTAGTGTCTGTGTCTACTCCCATCCTTTCTCAACTTTTGATGGAGAAAATCACTGGAGAAAACTTCCTTAATTGGAAGCAGAACATCAACATAGAGTTGATTGGTGACAACTTTGAATTCGTCATGATTGAGGAATCCCCAGAATGAGCACCGTGTCTGCATGTTAGTGATGGAACCGTCAATGCTTGTGATGGTACCGTAAATGCTTGGATATCGCCGTCTCTGCACGTTCGTGATGGCACCGTAAATTCTTGGATGGCACCGTGTCTGCACGTTCGTGCTCAACTCAACTATGGTCTGACTCAGCTCATGAATGAGCTTCAGATTATTGAACCTGTCATGGGTGGACCTAGTAAAGGAGGTGAAAATAAGACTACTGATGTTGCTCCTCATCTAGCTAAGGCTGAAGCTAATCAAGCTTCGTCTTCGAAAGCTGGAAACAAGAGGAAAGGTGGACAAATAAACAACCCCAAGCCTGCAAAGACGAGTGCACAACCAAGTGCACAGACGCCTAAGGGGAAGAACAAGAAAAACAAGAAAGGTAAAGATAAGTGCTTTCACTGCAAAGAGAAGGGGCATTGGAAACGAGATTGCCCTAAGTTTCTCGCAGTGAAAAACAAAGGTAATGATTATAGTTCATTTATCTTGGAAACATGTGTTTTAGAGAATGATAAATCTATTTGGATTATTGATTCTAGATCTACTAACCATGTTTATAACTCTTTACAGCTTCTTGAATCGTGGGAGGAAGTGAACGAAGGCGGCTTAAAGCTTAGAGTTGGGAATGGAGCGTTCGTTGCGGTCCAAGTTAGAGGAAGAGCTCGTCTGAAGTTCGGAAATAAATTTTTAATTTTAAAAGATGTATTTTTTATTCCGGATTTTAGTAGAAATTTAATTTCAGTTTCCATGTTGCAATTAGAACGATTTGTTATGACTTTCACAAGTTTTAATATATCTATTTCTTTCAATGGATCACAATTGTGTATTGCATGTTTGGAAAACAGGCTTTATATTCTACGACCTAACGAACCCCTCGCTCTTAATAATGATTTATTCAAAGTTGCTAAACCTAGGACCAATAAACGTCAAAAGACCGATAACAAAAATATGACGTATTTATGGCACTTGAGACTAGGTCACATGCTATGATAGGATTCAAAGACTTACAATGGACGGACCTTTGAGGGAACTCACCTTAGGTGAATTACCTGTCTGTGAATCTTGTCTATAAGGTAAACTGACCAAGCGTCCATTCTCTTCAAAGGGTGATAGGGCCAAAGAACCACTTGGTCTTGTGCATTCAGATGTTTGTGGACCTTTGAATGTACAAGCCAGGGGTGGTTTTGAGTATTTTGTCACTTTCATTGACAATTACTCTAGATACTCATGTCTTTACCTAATGCATAGGAAATCAGAAACTTTTTTAAAGTTTCAGGAATTCCTAGCAATGGCTCAGAACCAATTAGGTAAAACGTTAAAGATCTTGCGATCTGATAGGGATGGAGAATAATTTGGATATCCAGTTCCAAGATCATTTAACTGAACTTGGGATTTTATCACAACTTACTACCCCAGGTACTCCGCAACAAAATGGTGTAGCGGAACACCGGAACATAACTTTATTGGAAATGGTTAGATGCATGCTTGGTTACTCAACTCTACCAACTTCGTTCTGGGGACATGCAATTGAAACTGCGAATGACATTCTCAATGTCGTGCCGTCAAAATCAATCCCCAAAACACCTTTAGAACGCTGGAATGGTCGTGAACCTAGTTTACGCCATTATAGAATCTGGGGGTGTCCCGCTCACGTCCTGAGGAGAAAGGAGGGAAAGCTAGAACCGCAAACTGAAGTTTGCATGTTTGTTTGCTATCCTAAAGGTACTCAGGGTGGACTTTTCTATAGTCATTCAAAAAAGAAAGTGTTTACTTCTACAAATGCTACTTTTCTGGAAAATGACTATGTCTAGAACTTTAAACCTTGCAGCAAAGTAGTTTTAGAGGAGATGGTTAAAGAATTGACTCCAACCAATGTTCCATCGTCATCAACGCGAGTTGATGATGAAATTCCCATTCTTCACGTCCAACCGACGCAAGTCGATTTAAATGAAGAAAGTACCACTGTTCCTGAGCAAACAGTCACGGAGCCTCGTCGTAGTGGGAAGGTTTCTAGGAACCCAGTTCGCTGTGGTTTGGATGGTGAAACCAATATGGTTGTTGGTGACACTAGTGATGATGATCCGTTGTCTTTCAAATAGGCAATGGCTAGCCCTGAAAAGGAACTATGGCTCGAAGCCATGAAACAAGAAATGAAGTCCATGTACTCAAATTCCGTTTGGGATCTTGTGGAAGCACCTAGTGACTTTAGGGCCATTGGGTGCAAGTGGATCTACAAGAAGAAACGAGGTGTTGATGGAAATATCGAGACTTATAAAGCTCGATTAGTGGCAAAGTGTTATACCCAAAGAGAAGGCGTGGACTATGAGGAAACTTTTAGTCCGGTAGTCTTGCTCAAATCCATTCGCATCCTCCTATCCATAGCAGCCGCTCTCGACTATGAGATCTGGAAAATGGACGTCAAGACATCTTTTCTTAATGGAAAGCTTGACGAAGTCATTTATATGGATCAGCCAGAAGGATTTAAAGTATCTGGACAAGAAGGAAAAGTTTGCAAGTTGAATAGGTCCATCTATGGACTTAAGCAAGCTTCTCGTTCCTGGAATCTTAGGTTTGATGAAATAATCAAAACCTATGGCTTTGAACAAAATATTGATGAGCCCTGTGTTTACCAACTGAAGGCAAATCAAATAGTGGTATTCCTAGTTCTTTATGTAGATGATATCTTAATCATTGGAAACAATGTTAAGAAATTATCAGATGTGAAGAATTGGCTGAGCACTCAATTCCAGATGAAGGATTTGGGTGAAGCAAGTTATCTTCTAGGTATCCATATCACCAGGGATAGAAAGAACAAACTTTTAGCTCTATCTCAAGCAGCTTACATTGATAAAGTGCTTGAACGTTTCTCAATGACAAATTCTAAGAAAGGGCGTCTACTGTCCCGCCATGGAATTCACCTTTCAAAGAAGCAGTCTCCCCAGACTCCTGAAGAGGAAGATGCAATGAGAAAAGTTCCTTATGCATCTGCAGTTGGAAGTTTGATGTATGCCATGTTGTGTACTAGACCAGATATCTGCTATGCAGTGGGAGTAGTGAGCAGGTATCAGTCAAACCCAGGACCGGAACATTGGATAGCAGTTAAGCATATCCTGAAGTATTTGAGACAGACTAGGGATTATATGTTAGTCTACAAGGGTGGTTGTAATACCCCGGATTCCCTTATATGGTTTAATGGCCAGATCAGTAGGCCGGGAGGGCCATAACTGTTTAATTATGCCATTAAATGAGTTTATGCATGGTTATGTGAATTATATTACAATATGATGTTAAATGCATGCATGTGGGTCCACATTTCACGACAGGGGTATTTTGGTAATTTGGCTGTTGAGGGCGTAATTGTATAATTGTATGCATGTTGGTGATATATTGTTGAGACCACATTATAATGTGGATTTGTTCGAGCTATTCGGCATGAGACGATCTTTGAATATTAAGTAGCGGTTTAGTCATAACAGGATTAAGTTCGAGACTCGGGGTGAGTCTCGGGGTGATTTTAATGATTAGAGCGTTACCAGGAATTAAAGGGTAATGGGACATAAATTATTGGTGTTTGAGATTATCGGGAGTAGCGAGAATTGGAGAGAATTAATTATGTTTAACAAAATAGGTTGGGAAGGACGATTTTACCCTTGGGAGTTTTTAGAAACTTTTAAATGACCTAGGGGCAAAATAGTCATTTCACCCCTAAGATATATATCAGTATTTGGGCTGTAGAAGCTTACCCGAAACAGAGCACTCTTCTCCTTCAATCGTTCATCATTCTCCCTCCTTCTTCCTTTGAAGTTTTTAGTCCCAATTTGAAGATACAAGCTAGGAAATCAAAGCTTGGAAGTTGTAGACTTGGTTCATCCATTGAAAAGGACTTAAATTCCATTTGAGGTAAGAATTCATCCATGAAAAACAAGCCATACTCTGTCTTTCTTTATAGTTTTCAGCTTATAGTTTTGGTGTGGATAGTTGGAATCAATAGGAGTTTTTGTGTAAGATTGATTGGGTTTTGATGAGGGTATGATGTAGATGAAGTTTAGGGGTTGAATTGAGTGTTTGGTAAGGTTTTGGATTGGTTTGGAGGGTTTGGTTTCAAGAGAAATCGCAAGGAAGAAGAACCAGAAAGTTTCTGGTTTGTAATTGGCGCAGCAACTCCATTCAGGGCGCAGCAGCGCTAGGCAGGACAGAGAGCTGGGCTCTCTGACTTGGAAATAGGGCTGCAACGCCATTTAATAGGGCTGCATCGCTGGTCCATTTTTTTTTTTCCAGCAAACCTATTTTAGGGCTCGGAATGATCCTTAAGGCTCGGGGTTTGGTTCCTTTGCCCCGTTTGAGTATATTAAGATTCCCGAGAGTGGGGGATTGATCCCGGAAGTGTGGTTTTAGATTGTGAACCATTTATTAATTTATTTTATTAATGGATTATAATTGGTTATGATTAGGTAACCGCTAAGGAAATCTAAAGGTTGATCGTTCTTAAGGGTCGTTCTTATATTATTTCTCGCTCGAACCTGAGGTAAGAAAACAGTGTATGAATACAGTTGCACCCTGTATATGTGTATGACATGCGTGGTTTGTTATTGAAGCATGTTGGTTGATATATGTGGATGTGGATTGCATATTAAATGCTAGTGACTGTTGATTACCTGCATATGGCATTGACTAGTCAGGGACACTGACCTAAAGGTCAGAAACGGCATAAGCACTCTAAATGCAGGGCCGAATGAAGATTAGATCTAATCGATATCAGCACTGAATGACTCTATGGCATTAATGCTGGACCGACCCTAAGGTCGATGAACTTATAAGCGCTTGACTAGTCTGACTAGTACTCAGAGCCAGGGCATAAGGCCCCGGTGACTGTTGTCACATGGCTAGAGAACGATGTTCCAAGGTTATGACTCTATGGTCATGAGGAAGGTTATGTTGGTGACTATTCATCATACACCTATCCTGATCAAACTTATGAAAGGATAACTTATCGGTTAAGCCATGGTGACCCTATCGTCACATGGCTAAAGGGAGTTGTACCCACTTTTATGACTTTTGCTACTGTCACCTATCTGTTTTGGACTGGTAGTTCTAGATGAATATTACGATCTTTGTTGATATTATATCATGCTTTATTGTGTTTTCTTGCTAGGCCTTGGCTCATGGGTGCTATGTGGTACAGGTAAAGGGAAAGAGAAGCTCACCTAACCTTGAGTGGAGAGCTTAGGTGGTGTTGTGTACATATTTGGCCGCTTGACCACCACGGCCAAGGAGTTCTCAGAGGGACTAGGGGTTTACCCTATTTTTGCTGCTTAGGTCGGCGGGGATTGTAAATTAGAAACAATAGCGACCATTTTGTATTGTAAACAACTTATAAACATTTTGAATGGCTCATGAGCAGTTTGTTTACTTAATGAAATGTATCCTTTCCTTTTTACTGGTTTTTCACCTTAACTTGATAATAACACTTAGATCACGTTTTTAACCAAAAGACTCGGGTAGCGGGTCAAATTTCCGGTTCACTGTTCACCGTAACTGTTCTAGGGTAACCAGGGCGTTACAGTGGTGTTCTGAACCCTGTAGGCTACACTGATTTATATTTTCAGACTGATGTCGATGACACAAAGTCTACTTCTGGAATGGTGTTTACTCTTGGGGGTGGAGCTGTGATTTGGAGAAGCGTAAAGCAGTCTGTAATCTCAAATTCCACCATGGAGGCTGAGTACATAGCCGCGTCAGAAGCAGCTAAGGAAATAGTCTGGCTAAAGAAGTTATATTCGGATCTTGGTGTTATTCCAGAAATGGATAAACCGCTTGTGTTGTTTTGTGACAATACAGGAGTGATAGCCAACTCGAAAGAACCTCGAAGTCACAAGAGGAGTAAGCATATAGAAAGAAAGTATCACATTATTCGAGAATATGTGGCCAGGGGAGATGTGAAGGTTATGAAGATTGCAACTGAAGACAATCTTGCGGATCTGTTTACAAAGACACTACCAGAAGCTACATTTGATAAGCATATCAAGGAGATGGGATTAGTAGAATTAAGGCATTAGTTTCAATTAGTGCAAATGGGAGTTTATTGGGGTTTTATGCCCTAATTAAAACTCAAATTCTTTGTAATCTCATTTTATTATCAATAAAATAATAAAAATCATTTTTTGACTTGGTCAATCACTTTGCTCACATGTTATATTTTCATGATTATTTGTTTAATATAAACTTCTATTAAATCCCGAGCATATAGCTAATCTTATTTATAGTGACGTAATCACAGTGGAATATAAATATGATTATATGTTCAAAATAAGTTAGTCCTAAGATTAGTCAGTGCACTGGATTTACACTGACTTGCTAATCTACGATATGATCTACTTACACATTATAGTGTTATGTTCTTTCCAGAACATTAGCAAAGTAGATAAGATCAGATGTATTTGTTACATCGGACAGGACCGATATTGACAGTTGATAAGATAAGTAAACATACCGTTATTATCTATTCTAATAATATCATATAGTTGACCATAGGTCAATTCAATCTCATTTCTGAGTAGTTAGTATTCTAACTGATTATATTATTTGAGTTTTTTGACTTGTTCGTTACCATCTTACCCTACGGACTAGCCCATACTTACATCTTGGGAACTCGGTAGTATAATTAAGTGGGAGTGTTAATCATAGATATGAACATCTATATCTTTTGATGAAGAAGTGAAATGATGGTTTCCTTTTAGTTTGGTTCAAGGTGTTAAATGATAGAGATCTCATTTCAGTAATTAAATTAGTTTACTGAAATATCATTTACAAGGAACTAAGTGTTTTAAGGATAAAATACAATGAGGGGTAAAACAGTATTTTAGTCCTATCTCATTGTAGACCGTCTATAGAGGATTGAGTGACAATTATGGTTGTAACAATGGATAATTAATAGCGTATCTATATTTATTATAGAGCGTTCTATGAATTCAAGAGTGCAATTTCGAGTCTATAGTGGAGTCACGAGGAATTAATAAATTAGTAAATTTATTTGTTAGATTTATGATAACTTATTGGAGCTTGATTTCATAGACCCATGTTCCCCATTGTACCTTGGATAAAATCATCTAGATAGTCTCAATTAATTAATTTAATCATCAATTAGAATTATCAAAGTTGAATAGGTCAATTTTGGATAGTTTCACAGAGTTGTGTAATTTTAAGAAGAAAAGAAAAATTATGGCAGATTTATTAATTAAGATAAATTGATATCTAAATTAATAAATAAGTTTAAATCAAGGTTCAAATTATAAACAATTAATTTGATAAATGATTTAAATAATTATTTAATTAATTAAATCAATAGAAAATAATACATGCCTTGATTTTAAGTCCAATGGGCTTATAATCAAATGAGCAATTTCATGGGCCTATAGCCCATGATAATTTCAACCTAGGGCTTCAAAATGGCTATTATTTTATTGATTTTTTAATTAAATTAAATGGCCTAATTGAGTCTATAAAATGAGTGCTTAGAGAGAAGTCAAAACATAAGTTTTGATAAGTCACAAGTCAGATTTTCTGATAGTTTTAGATTCTCTCTAAACACAAGTCATTTTCTAAGCGTCTTTGTTATTTTCTCTTCTTCTCTTTATATATATCTCATGTGTTGAGAATTGCCCACACTAGTCTAGGTGGTTCTAAGGATACATTGGAAGATTGTGAAGAAAATAGAAAATCGGTTTAGTTTCTTGACAATACTCTGCGACAGAGAGGATACAAGAGTTAGAGAAATTGAAGGAAGGACTCTTTAATTCCGCTGCGTATACTGTAAGTATTCTATTCTTTGTTTATCTTTGAATTCAATTTTAGAAACATGTTTTAGGCTATCTTGTATTAATTTGTTTAACATTAGATATACATGAAAATAAATAAAGATCCTATATAAGCTAATCCAACACATATACCCTGAAATGTCCCTTCCTATATGTATATAGGATAATGGTATGTTATTTCCTATTTGAAAATTTAGAAAAAGTCTCTTATATTTATAAGCAAGGGGCGTGGCCAAGAAGTAGCCGGCTAAATTTCCCCTTGCTTGCTAGTCTATTTTTCACGTTCTCATATAAATGTTTCTTTTTTTTAAGGGAAAAGTACAGAGAACAAACATATTACATATGAATAGGAAAATTTGCTTCAAAAGTAGAATAAGCACCAGAGGGTAAACCTTCACTCCACATATTAGAAGCTTTGCGATATAAAAGGACATTAGCTAAACAATGAGCAATACCATTAGCAACTCTAAACTCAAATCTAACTTCCATGAAACCTAGACTAAGGTAAAGGAACTTTTTTTATGAAGAGAGGTAAAGGGACTTAATACTCAAGTGATGCCTTCAAAATCATTACATAAAGTATCTTTTTTTCTTCAACAAATGGACTACAATGAGACAATCTGAATCCACCACAAATATGCTTAGACCCAATCTCTAGCCAGCTACAGACCACCCTAAATGGCAAGTAGTTCAACAGTTAGCACACTTGCCCATTTGAGTTGCGCACACCAGCTCTAGTACTATAGCAGCATTCCACCAAGTTGATACCAGCATCAACATTAATTTTCAATATGTCATCTCACGTAAATGCTTAAACTTTAGAAAATTTTACATGTGGCATGGTATTTGGGATTTTATTTATGTAAATTCCATTTTTGGCAAATTATATTTGACAAAATATTTTTTAATTTATTTCTTATAATCTCGACATTCAATTGAAGATTATTTCCTTTTTATTTTGTTCACATTTATGTTCTGATTATATAAAAAGTTGATTATATCAATCTATTCTATTTATAGAAGGTTTGACAATATACTTAGCTCGTAACATATGAATCAAATAATAAATGTTGATTTATTCTATATCTAGTTGATTTTTTTTACAACTTGATTCTTATGACCAGATTTCAACAGATGGGATAGGATTGATCCTCATTAAAACCGAAGATAGGATCTTGCAATGACAACTTAGATACGGACTGTTCTATAGCTACAGACAGTCTGTCTGTTTCCTCAGATCACGGAACATTCAATGTAATTGATTGGTTATTTAAGAAAACATTTTCTAGTGAGTTGTGTGCATTCAGACCTAGTAAATGTTGTCTTATGTGAGTATGTTTGTGTATAAATACTTACCATAGCAGCCTTGTCTAGGTTAACTCTTTTGTCTATTCTTAAACTTATTTTACATCTTTAGAAAAAGAGTGTTTATTTTGTAGAGGTTAGTGGTTCGACTATACCTCTGTTATTTTGTGTCTTTGTATGTGTTTTGTGTATTAAAGCAATTCAACAAAGAGAAGAACAAATAACAAAACTTCAGGTGAAGGTTCATCCTAGTCTTGCCTTGGGAGGAAGGCAAGCACTCTTCAAGCAAATTGAAGGGAGTTCGAGTTCTTGAAGTTTCAACAAGGTTCATTCATCAAGTGGAAAATACATCAAGCTTGCGACATTATATTAGAAGGAGTGTAATCTTTGCTTAAGTCAAATACTTTGTATTTTTGAGAAACTTTATTAATGAATCTTATCTCTGGGCATGGCCCCGTGGACTAGTAATATCCGAAAGGATATTGACACCATGTAAAAAAACTTTGTGTGTTTTTTACTTTTCTGTTTTATCCTTCTATTGTGTATTTCTGTAGTTACAAAATCTCTGTTTGTAGCTACATAATATCTGTTCCAGTACCAACCTTTTATTCCGCATTTAATTCTTTGATTTAATTAAATATAAAGTTGGTAATCATAAAATACAGGATTTCAATTTACAAAACTAATGAAGTCAAAATTGTTTACAAAAATATCGAATAGTCACTACCGAAAAAGTAATTTTTTTCTTCATTTATTGTCTTTATCTTTCTTCTTTCTTTCTTTCTTTCTCTCTCTCTCTATATATATACATATATATATATTTTATTCTTCATGTTGTTGTTGCTCAACCTAAATTCCAACCATCATGTTGTTGACCACCACATGTGCAAACAAGAAAGGAAGAACAACTGTTGACGACCTCACTGCCCGAATCTTGTCATTACATGTGTTGGTGAAAGTCACTAGAAGTGTGACTTTAACTACATGATAACTCTACAAAATAGAGTTATTTTACCACATTTTTTATGCTAATTGTTGCTTATTCTTTGAGTTTTTAAGTAATTTATTAAGTTTTAAAGTAATTTTGAATTTATTGAGTTTATTTTGATTTTATATATTTTTGTGTGTTTTTATAGTTATTTTGTTGTAAAATGTTGTAGTTAATTATTTGAATTATTGTTGTTTAATTTGAGGTAAAAAAATGTTGTATTATTGAACTTAAATGTTAAATATAAATTAAGTTATTAATATTTTCATAATTAACTTGATTTATTTTATAGTTGAAAATATTTTATTATGATTTATTTTGTAGGGAATTTATTGCATGTGTTGTGTAAGAAAAGTGATAGTTTTGAAAGAAAAGAAAGACAAAATGGTGATTTTAAAGCTAGGCCTGCCTCCAGCCAATTCAGCCCAAGACCAGCTCTCCAGCCCGTACAGCAACCTTGGGCCCCTGCCACTCCCTTCGGCCCAAGCTCCAGGCCCATGCCAGCACTTCTCTCCAGCTGAAGCTAGCCCAACAAGGCCCACTACGCCCCTGCAGCTCCAGCCCGTGCCCCCTTCAGCCAACTTCTCTCCTCACGGGCCTAGGCCCAAAACAGCCCAGTAGCTCAACCCAACGTCCCAGGCAAACCACTACTAGCAGCCACAGCCTTCTTGAGCCCATAAATTGCCCAATGTCCCCTTGTCCCCTTTGTTTAAAATACCATTTTTTTACACAAACTTTTCTACACATTTTACCCTAAAATCATTATTACACCCTATAATTTACTCATATTTGCCATATTATTATTTATTTAATTAATTTAATCAATTTAAATTAATTAAATTGATTATTTTAATACTTCCATTTTGGCTATAAATAGGGAATTTTCAAGACCATTTGAGTGTGCTCATTTTAGGAGGAGAGGTTACACAAAATTTCTACACTTTCAAGACCACTCCATTCTCTTCATCTTTTTATTCTTTTTGGTCATTTTTTCTATTAGTTTTTAGAGGAAAATTTTGGGGGTTCCTCCTCCAAATTTTCCTATTTATGTTTGTAATTTTTTGGTTTGTAATTTCTAGTCTAGTTATGTGCTTCTAATTTTTTTCATAAGATTATTAAGATCATGATGAAGCAACTTGTAACTAGATAATATTTATGTTGTATGTTGATTTCCTTTGTAATGCAACAAAGTTTTTGGATTTTTCTTCTTCATATATGCCTTTCATCTTTAATATCTCATATTTTGGATTGTTAGATAATATGCACTTTGTTCTTCATTTTACAAAACATAATATTTTTTGTGTAAGATGTGTCATTAAATTGTACACATCCAATGGTTAGAACAAAAATATTATGTTTTGCCTTATAAATAATGTTATTTGATTTTTTTTTGTTTCACTAGGTTGATTCACATTAAATACTTTGAAATTATACTTTTTGAAAAGTGAAGAAAAATCCTATATTTTTTTAGAAGTAATTTGTGCTTAAAATTATAAATCTATTTGGAAAATGATAGTTTGACTTATTTTAACTATCACTGAAACTTGGGAATCAATATACTAATAAATATTATTAAACTTACATTTTGTAGATTCTATTATCTTAATAATCTTTCTTTTAACACTTATTTTCAAATCATTATTGGTTTATTTTTATTCTCTTAAATAGTTTTATTTTCAATATTTTATTTTATGTTCATAACATTAAAACTCATCAATCTATGGAGCTAGGTTAGAATTTATTAATTTTGGTTTAAAATAGTTTTCTTTTTTATTTTAGACAACTCCTTTGGGTTCGACCTCGTGCTTACACGAACACTATTCTATATGAATGATTCGTGCACTTGCGAGTTATAAATATTTAAAACATACCCGTTTTGGGTCCATCACTACATTTTAGGCCAATTCTGGCCACTTCAAGGTCGGGGGATGGTACTATTGGAATGTGTTGTATCTGAAAAACACGAGTTGTCGTGTCCTGTCAGTAGTACAGTCATGCAACATTTAATGAAGGTTTTCTAGCTCTAGGTCCATGGTCTTGAGTTTTAGATGTTTTAGGTCGGTCCAAACAGAGATTATCAAGGAAATAGAGAGATCGTTTAGTTAGATCTTGAGATCGCCTAAGCTTAGCTCGTGTTACCTGACAAACAGGTTGAGTTATCCATAAATGTTTGAGTTCGCACAGTAAGGCTTCAGATCACGGCTGATATGATGGAGGCGCATATACGAATCTCTGAGGCTCCATGATTTATATCCATAAAAGGATTATTGCGATTTTGCATGATAAATGTAATGAATCAAGCAATTAATATAATTTATCTAATAAAGGGTAGTTACCTATTTTTGTAAGTTACCTAAATCTGTCCATTTTACCCTATAAATAGAAGGGGAATGAACAGAAATAGGGATGATACTTTTGTATACAAAACTTTGGAGAAATTGTATTAGATGATTTCCTTGAGAAAATACATGAATAATATGACTCGTAGACTAGGTGGATTTAACCACTTAACCATGTAAAAATTGTGTGTTCTTATTTCTTCTAATTATTTACGGTTTATATCAGGCATAAACTCTCTTTTTAATTCATAACTATTAGTTGGTGAAAATTCGTGTCAATAGAATGAACACTTTGAGAGGAACAAAACTTAGCCCTCTGTTCCCCTATATCGTTGCCATTTTCCGGCGAACTCGTGGTATATTCGACAATTTAAAAGCTTTTTCCGACAACACAACTGTCCATTTGGGCTTAGGAGTGGTACCATCATAACCTACTCTTTGAGGGAGTCATTTTGAAATATTGCAAGCATAGGTTTATTGTCATTGCTGGAGAAGATGATTTGAATTAGGGCTGCACATGAGTTGGTGTAACATCCCACATTTTCTACACTCAATATTTAATTGAAAAAGGGTTTAATTATGAAATTTTGAGATTTAAATTATTAATGATTTAATTTAGTATTGGGATATTAAATAGATTTTTTGTATTTCAAATTATGTATTATTCTGGAGAATGAATAATAAGAGATATTAAGTTTATAAATGAGAAATAATGGAATTTAAAGAGTTTTATCTCTTAAGTTATATTATTTTTTATTGAAAATAAATAATAAGAACCCTTAAATTGATAAATGGAATAAATAAATATTTGAAGATTTGTGCAGAAATTTAATAAGATTAAAGTAATTATGATTTAATTATGTTATATAGTTATTTTAATAATATTTGAGTTCGAGAGAATTTTGATTTATTCAAATTATTTGACCAAAATATTATTTAAATTGTAATGAGAACTTTAGAAAATTTAAATGACTTATTTGGATAGATTATTATTTAACCTAAATTTGGACATGATGACGTGGCATTAGAAAAGGATACATGGCAGTAAACGACATCAAATTCTGATAGTTGGTCGATATAAGATATCTGCTCAAGTAGACATCATTAGTGCGAAGAGTTGCATTCTGCTCGAAGAGAAGATAGTTGGTAACATTTCATAAAGCTGCTCGAACACAGACCCTGCTCGATATACAAGACATTTTCACTAGAAGATCCGTATTTCACGAGAATCCCAAAATATTTATGTAATTGATATTTGAATGTATTTTTTCAGTATTATTTGAATTTGTAATCAATTGCCTAGATTAATTTGTAAGGGCTCATAGCCCATTAATAGACTTTATAAATAGAGATCTCTCTCAGTTATCTCTAAGTTGAATTTGTGCGCACTTTACATACAAACCCTACTAAATTGTATTCTCTCTCAGGCTTAAGAAACTTAGTTGAACCTGGTTCCCCTTGATCTTGGGTCTGAGACCTTCTTGATTAATATAAGTGCAAGTGGACATAGGTCATTACCAATTCTTGGGGCCAAACCACCATAAATTCTTTGTGTTGTTATTTGATTCCAATTCATTAAATTCCTTTTTGTCGTTTATATTGACTTAGTATCGTTGACCAAAACGCTGGTCAACATTTTGGTGTTTTCATTGAGGTTGAACTCAAGATCATCCTCTATTGTATCCATCTAAAGCAATGGTTATCACTACTAGAAGCCAAAGCCAAGAACCACGAGGGGGGATCCCTACCACTGGACACCATGACCGCCCTTCGAGCAGTCAGATTCCCCCATGCACCCTGGTCAGCAGGTTCCTCCACCTAGAGAACTGCCTCCATGAGCAACATACGGGCGTGATGAACCCCACGTAGACTTAGGGGAAGACCTGAACCCCGATATTGAACAACTGAAGAAAGTTGTGAGACAAATGCAGGAGCAATTTGTCGCCATGCATGAAAATCAAGCAGCAACTCAAGAAGTTGTAGCTGAAGCCTTGAATAAGCAAAGACAAGACTTTCAATCTTGGATGGATCAATGGTAGCGAGCCCTTGAAGCTCATCAAGAAGAAGCTGACCGTCGTAATGTCGAAGCAGCAAGGCTGTTAGAAGCTATCTTTCTACAGACTCAAGCTGCAAGACCTCGAACAGTAAATCCCCTGCCTGAGAATACTGGCCAAGCAAATCCAGACGTTCAAAGGCCAGTTGGTCGAGCCTCAGGGCCTACTCAACTGTCGAGGTCCCGAGACCAAGTGGTTCCCCCTGGGCAAACTCGAAGTCATCACTTGAACAGAAAGGCTGAACTAGGAGTACAACGTCAACTCCATCAAGATGAGCAAGTGCTACCTAATCGTGACCGAGGTCAAGGTTGTGGTAGACAAATGTCTGGAGAAGGAAGGCCAGCTTATAGGCTACCAAGGCATGCAACCTCAAGGGGAGGACAACCTCCTAATCCACAAAATCCAGGGCCTGGTCAGCAGTTCCGACAACCAAGGAATGAGCGACCAGCTAGTTAAAATCGAGGACAACCACCTTGTCGTGTTGGATGCAATCATGGTCACCCTTCAAGAAGAAATAGATGAAGGAATGACCAAGAAGCCAACAATAACTATCAAACATCCTACTGGGATGGCTATGATGAAGGATGAAGGGGATAGTTGGTACTACCAACCCCATGACAATCAATAGTTGGCATCTAAGGGGACAATTTGTTTCGCCAAGGTCACTTGGGCCTTAAAACGTCCCTGCTAGGGAAAATGTGCAGCCTGAAGAACCGTTTATCCCACCAAGGTAGATAGATCCAACAAATTGTCCAGCAAGACCACCTCTTGCTGCTCCTCAAGCAGACAGCCAGAATGTTGGGGGCAGCCTAGAGGAGGCAGTGTCTTTAACTGACTTGGAAACAAAGGATGCAACTTGCGAGATGTCCTTGACCAGCTTTGGGAAGGCAATGTGTCTAATACTGTGGGACCCATCGCACAAGTAATCCCTTCAGTACCACAAGGAGAAGCTCCAGCACTCCAAGTCGCTACCCCAATAGTTGTGCCACTAGTTGCTCTAGCTATTCAAGCACAACTTGATGCCCTTACACAAATGGTTCATGAATAGACAACCCCAAAACTAAATGACATCAACTTTGAGAGAAGGAAAGCCTCTCCTTTCTCTGATCGGATCAATGCACTCACCATTCCTCCCAAGTTCAAGATGCCAACTTGGAAGATGTACACGGGCAAGGAAGATCCAATGTCACACGTGAACAACTTTGAAATACAAATGGATTTTCAAGGAGTAAGAGATGATGTTCACTGCAGAATCTTTCCTGCTAACCTTGTCGACTCTGCACAACAATGGTTCTTTAAACTAGAGACTGGAACCATTAATTCCCGGGACGCATTTGTGAGACTCATCAACTCACATTTCTTTGTTGCTTGTATTCGACCAGCCGAGCTCAATGACCTTGTTTTCATTAAGCAAGGATCCACCGAGCCCTTCAAGGATTACATGCAACGTTTTATGCAAGAGGCTATTAGATTTAAAACAATTAGGGATGATGGAAAGCTGATGTCCATCATGGCTGGGATCCAAGTTAAAGGACCTCTATTGACCGATCTTAGAAGAAAAATCTTCTACCCAACAAGAGAGTTCCTAGATTAAGCAGACAAGTTTATAAAACTAGAAGAAGCTATATAGAAATCTAATCAAGCAAACCAGGAAGGAACTAGTGCTACACCTGCCAAAAACATTGGAGCAGCTAATTAGAACTAGACAGCCAATGGTAATTGTAATAAGAATAATCAGAATGGTGACAAACGAAATAACAATTCTAGTGGTGGCAATAACAATGACAATAAACGGGCAAACACCAATGATAAGACACGAGAATAAATTCCTCATTTTACCACCTACTCTACACTCTTAGGGTCACAAGGAGAAGTCTTTCAAGCTACACACGCTGAAATGCCCTATAGGAAACCAAATCCTATCAAGAAGGATATAAGCAAGAGAGACACCAACAAGTTTTGATGCTTTCATAATGATTATGAACATGACACTAATGAGTGTAACCAACTTAAAAATGAAATCGAGTTCCTCATTTGTTAAAATCATCAGGTCATGAGAAGGTATATTCAATGATCTACTGAACAAAATCCAGTTGCTGCAGGAACTTCTGGTGCACCAGGCTAATCAAAGTCAGTCAGATATACATAAACAACTCAAGAATTGAATTTCACAATTTATTATGAGTTAATGTAAGGATGGTCGTAAGGCACGATTTGCCCATTTTTCTATGATCAACCATTTTTATTGTATTTATTGGTCGTAAGGCACGAATTGCCAATTTTTTAAACAACTAGTCACCTTTTATTTTTCTAAGAACCGTGTTTACCTATTGTAAGGCATATTTTTTTCCCATTTTGTAAACGACCAGTAATTTATCAATTTCTTGAATGTTTTGGTTGCAAGACACGTTTTCCCCATTAAATAACCACTAGTTATTTTTTATTTTCTTATAAGTGCTGGCCGTAAGGCACGTTTTTGCCCATCTTCACGCGACCAACTATTTTTCTCTTGTATGTGTTTACTGATTGTAAGGCATGATTTGCCCATTTTCAAACAATTAGTTACTTTTTCTATGATATAGACTTTGTAAAGTTGGTTGTCAGGCACGACTTGCCCATTTATAACAACCAGTTTTTTATTTTTATTTTATAAGACTAAGATTACTAGTTAGGAACGTTTTGCCCACTTGCTAAAAAATTAGTTATCTATATCATTTATTTTTTGTTTTCTGGTCGTAGGTCAAGAGTTTGCCCACATCAAAACAACCAGATATTTACTAAACTGGTCGAAAGACATGATTGTCCATTTTATATCGACCATTTATTTTTATGATTATTAACTAATCAAAAGGCACGATTTGCCCATTTTAAAATGATCAGTTATTTAAAAGGCCAAAACCAATTTTTTGTTGCTCGTACATACATGGTTTTGTCCAATTTATTACGAGTTATCTACAAGGGAGTGTGCTTGTACATTAAATTTGCCAACTATTGTGATTATCACAAGTATTGCTTAACACGTATGGTACCACTGCCTTTGTATATTTTCTATGTGATATGTTCCGAACAACTAGGTTAAGTTCAAATAGGTTTTGGATATTTGACAAGTGACCAAGGACTTACCTCCTCGATAAGTTGGGAGGCACATAGGGTATACACCGCCATAATGTAAGTAAAAGAGTAAAAAACACAACTGAATAGTACTTAGAAATATTTTCAAAATTTATAAAGTGCTTGTGGTTCGTTTGTTTGTTCAAACACTAAAGAGGAAAAAATGACAAGTATGACATGAAATTGTTGTACCTAAGAAAACATATATAGAAATTAATTGTTGTATCTAGTCAAATTCACGAGCAACGTATTGTATGTAATCCAAGAAAAATATTACAATAATACCCAAAATTAAACGCTGTTCGGTCAGCTATTGTCTTTGCACCACAGACCTTATGGCCTAAGTGTCTAGAGTATACAAAAATGATAAAGGAACTCTCGCCTTATTGGTTGATTGCATCATCCTTAACCTAATCCTGACCCTAGTTGTCGTCAGGATTCAGGAAAAATCTCTGGACCAGGGCTCTTTAGGGAAGCAACAACAAGCTCCTCCGCCTCACAAGCAGCGCATTTGGCGATTTCTCCGGAGGTTGGCAGGGCTTTCTGAGGTCAAAGTTTGCTTACTTGTTGTTTTTCCAAAACATGAAAAAACAATTGAAGACTTAGAGGAAGTTCCACTCGACCAAAATGAATCAAATAAGAAAATAATAAAAAAAGAAACTTAGTGGCGTAAGCCAAGTTTGAACTTATAAGTTTTTTGAGAAAGAACCAAGATGTGTTCGCCTGGTCGCACAAGGACATGGTGGGCATCAAGCCTACTGTGATCAACCATGCCTTTACATTGACAAGGAAAATTTCAAACTCGTACAGCAGAGAAATGAGGTTGCTCGACAAGGAAATGTCTAAGGCCTTAAAAGAGGAAGTTGGAAGGCTAAAGTAGAACGAGTTCATAAGAGAAGCCTTCTACCTTGAGTGGGTTTCAAACCCTGTTCTAGTGCCAAATACCATTGGCAAATGGAGGACCTTGCGTTGATTTCACGGTTCTGAACAAAGCGTGCCCCAAAGGTTGCTTCCATTTACCAAGAATCGACCAGCTAGTCGATGCTACCACGGGCATGAAGTTCTTACGTTTATGTACGCTTACTCAGGGTAAATTAGCATGCACCCTCTTGATGAGGAGCAAAGTAATTCCATTTGGACTCAAAATGATGGTGCACTGTATCAGCAGCTGGTAAACATGATGTTATAAAATCATATAGGCAATAACATGGAGGTGTATGTTGATGACATGTTGGTCAAGTCAAAAAAGGCGGGGGGATATGTTCAAGATCTAGCAAAATGCTTTATCATTTTGAAGCATTACAATATGAAGCTAAACCCCTTAAAATGCTCATTTGGGGTAGGCTCGGGCAAGTTTCTTGGTTTCATCATCAATTCAAAAGGCATATAAGCTAATCTAGAAAAAATTAAAGCTTTGACTGACATGAAGTCCCAAACCAAGATAAAGGATGTGCAAAGCCTCACTGGACAAATAAGCTGTTCTCAATAGATCCGTCTCAAAATCAATAGATAAATGTGTTCCATTTTTCAATCTGTTAAGAGGAAATAGCAAGTTCGAATGGATAGAAGAATGTGAAAAGGATTTCCATGCACTTAAAGAGCTCTTGGCGTAGTCGCCAATTTCATCCAAGACAATTAATGGGGAGACTCTCTATTTGTATCTACCAGTTACTGAACATGCTGTCAGTGCAACACTTATCAAAGAAAGTCCATCATCTAGTGTATTACATCAGCAAGAGGCTGATATGGACAGAAACAAGATATACCTTGATCGAAAAATTGGCATACTATTTGCTACTTGTAGCAAGGAAATTAGGGCCATACTTTCAAGCTCACCCAATCATAGTTCTAACTGACCAGCCCCTCGAGCAGGTGTTACAAAAACCCGAGAAATTAGGTCGACTGCTTAAATGGGCAGTAGAACTAGGACAGTATGAAATCTCCTACCAACCACGAAATATTATCAAAGGATAAGCACTGGCGAACTTCATTGTTGAATGCACATGAGTATCAGAGGAAATCAAGCAACAAGTAGCGACAGAAGAAAATGAAGAAACATGGCCAACATGGAAGCTGTATGTAGATGGGTCCTCAAATGAACACAACTCTGGAGCTGGAATAATTATAATCACACATGAAAAGCATCGCATTCATTGTGCCCTAAGGTTTGGATTTAATGCATCGAATAATGAAGCAGAGTATGAAGCCCTGCTCACCAGATTATGCCTTGCAAGAGACATCAAAGCCCTATCAATAGAAATCTGTAGTGATTCACAACTGGTTTTAAATAAGATATTAGGAGAATACCACGCTCGAGACATAAAGATGGCTTACTATCTAAGCAAAGCTAAAGATCTTCTGGCATAGTTCCAATGTTGATGCCTTAGCTAAACTAGCAAGTGCCAGAGATGTAGACACTTTAAAAATAATACCAATTGAGCACCTTTCCCAACCAAGTATTAATTAAACAGAGACGGCGCTACTACTTGACAATTCCCTTTCTTGGATGACTCCAATTGTTGCTTATCTAGAGCACGAAACTTTGCCCCAAGACAGAAACTAGGCCAGAAAAATATCAAGGCAGGCTGCTAGATATGTAATCCTTGATGGAGTAATGTATAGATGAGGGTACTCGATGCCTCTACTCAGATGTGTCACAAGAACAAAAGTAGAGTTGTTAATGATAGAAGTGCACAGAGGATTCTGTGGCAATCACGCAGGGGGGCATGGCTTCGATCCGACTACCTTGGATCCTTCCAAGCTTAACTACCACCACCATGATGTTCCCCATGGTCTAGGCTCCAAAACCCAGTAACTCGTTTTCCCAACCACCACTAATGGGTGGTAGCATCGCAACGTCGCCAGAGCTCCAGCGTAGGTCTTGGGCAGTGACGGTGTTTGGAGACAAGAGGCTCATTTCGAGCTCCAAAGTTCACCATTGAGCTCATATCGTTCTCCTGAGCGTTGGGTATAAATTTCTAATCCCTAAATTAGTTACTTTGAGTTTTGGAAGTTAATTGGGATTTAGGAAATTATTATACGATTAGTGTCTTAACTGTGTGTATTGAACTGTTTTGATGCTTTGTATTGCTCAATGAAATTTATACTAATAGGATTGTATATCTGTTGTATACACAGGTTTTTAATATTTGGGGATGTCCGATTTGCAGTTGTTATGCTGTCGAATTTTATAGAAAATTATGGACATTTAATAAGTTAAATAATAGAATTTCTTTCAAAGGAATTATTGAAGTAATTATAACTAACTGTTTCTAAACCTAACGATTTTGAGTTGAAGACCTTGAGATATAGAGTTTTTTTTTATTTAAAAATCGATTAATTTCAAAGATGCATTTTATAAGGAATTATGTCAATAATTCGTATTTAATAAGTTTGAAAACAATTATAGTTATATTAAGAATATAACTAGCATGAAAATGGTTAAATAACTCTATGATTTCTTTTCTAACGCCTAAGGACGGTTTTTTAGTGGTGATTCTGTAATAAAATTTAATGAGTAACTTGATGAGTTTTTGAGCACATGAATTATTCATAGAGAAATTATAGTAAATGACCTAAAATAATGACACGATGAAGCTAATGTCCTCATTTTTAAAATTGTAGAGAAATGACCATTTTATATTGTTGATTACCTAAGTTATCATTTTGCACCAAGCCCCAAGTGAATATTATGGTTTACTTAAGGCTAAAGAGGTTAAAGAAAGGAAGGGTAAATGTGGAATTTCGCTATACTAATTTGTTGTATTGAGCTGTTTATTGATTTTTTTTAAACTGGGACATTTATCTAAATAATAGTTGTTTTGGGGGCTATTTTGCTGGTTGCCCCAAGGAAAAAAAGACTAGGGTTATCTCTTATGGGGCAACCAGCAAAATAGCCCCCAAAACAACTATTATTTAGATAAATATCCCAGTTTTAAAAAAAAATCAATAAACAGCTCAATACAACAAATTAGTATAGTGAAATTCCACATTTACTCTTCCTTTCTTTAACTCTTTAGCCTTAGGTAAACCATAATATTCACTTGGGGGTTGGTGCAAAATGACAACTTAGGTAATCAACAATATAAAATGGTCATTTCTCTACAATTTTAAAAATGAGGACATTAGCTTCTTCGTGTCATTATTTTAGGTCATTTACTATAATTTCTCTTTTTTCCTTTGGGCTTAAGCGACCACTGCAGTCCAAAATGGACTGTGTTGTGCACCCATCGCAAGGCCCTTTGAGAATATTCTTCCAGAAAGCATTTGAGTGGCCATTAGTAAGTTTTTAGGAAAAATATAATAAGAATATGAATAAAAAAATTAAAATAATACTAACTAGGTTGTAAAAACTAAATTTCTAGAAAATTCTTAGAATTACATAAGAAAGGGAAATATTTCTTTAAAGCAACTTACTAGCATGAATAAGAAGATAAAATATTAATAACAAAAGTCAGCGTGATGAATGTTTACTAAAAGCTAAAATAAAACTCTTTAAATGTATAGAACTACATTGCTACAAAAGAGAAGGATATTTCTTAGAAGCATTTCAATTTATATTAGGAGAAAGAGATTGAGAAAGTGAAATGCTGATTTTTTAATGAACTAACTTGAAAATGTACATAAGATGACCTTATATAGGTCAATGGAATAAGGTTCACATCAACAAGAATTAGTTCTGTTACTAACAGAAAACCAATAACAGAACTATACAACCAATTTGTAAAAAACTAACATAATTAACATTGAGCTCTAATAGCCCCCTCAAGATGGAGTGTAAATATTTTTTACACCCATTTTGGATATGAGATCAGTAAAAACAGAGGGAAATATAGCATTGGTTAAGGTGCCTGCAAGGTTGTCTTTGTTGTTGACATTGATCATCTTTATTATGCTGTTGTGAACCTTTCCTCGAACTTTATGGCAGTCTATATTGACATGCTTCGTCCTATCGTGGAAAACTGAGTTTTCAGAGATGTGGATCGCTGCATTGTTATCACAAAAGAGTAGAGCATGCCCTTGACGTTGTATTCCGAGGTCTTTGAATATAGCAAGAAGCCAAGTGATCTCGCAGGTTGTATTTGTTGGGGTTTTATGCCCTAATTAAAACTCAATATTTTTGTAATCTCATTTATTATCAATAAAAGAATAGAAATTAATTTTGACTTGGTCAATTACTTTGCTCACATGTTTCATTTTCATGATTATTTGTTTAATATAACTATACATAGTGAACAGTACTCATCATCCCAGATTTTTTTTATTATTATTTTTTTTAATTTAAAAAAAAATTAAAGATAATAAAATATGAAATTGATTTTTTATAACAAACCAAAAAATATTAGATTTATTTTATCATTTAAACATGTTTTTTAAAAATAAGATATTGTTTTTGTTTGTTATTTAAATATTAGATATTTTCTACAAAGTTTCAAATTTAAATTTAAAAATAGGTTAACTAATTAATTTTAAATCTTTTAAATATTAAAATATTATAATTAAGTTATCAGATATTAAAAATATATTTTTTAAAATACTTGTTATTTCAATATTTTTTATTTGAAAATATTAATATCTAATTATTCTATGGATTTTAATATTTAAATTATTTGAAATTTAAAAATTTGTTGACTAGATATTTTTATGGATATTTGAATTTGTTTAACTATTTTAAGATATTTTAGAACTGTTATAACTATTAATATATTTTTATTTTTTAATTAATGGTTAAAATATTTGCTCATCGTTATAACAACGCAAGATATCTTTTAAAAAATAGTTAAGATATTTGTTTTAAAATTTAAAATTGGTTAAATTTTGAAAAATTTCACCTTTTTCAAACCAATTTTGAAAAATATCACCTTTTTCAAACCAATTTGGCTCATAACCAATTAGGTAAAACGTTAAAGATCTTGTGATCCGATAGGGGTGGAGAATATTTGGATATGCAGTTCCAAGATCATTTAACTAAACTTGAGATTTTATCACAACTTATTGCCCTGGGTACTCCACAACAAAATGGTGTAGCGGAACGCTGGAACATAATTTTATTGAAAATGGTTAGATGCATGCTTAGTTACTCAACTTTGCCAACTTCATTTTGGGGACATGCAATTGAAACTGCGAATGGCATTCTAAATTTCATTCCGTCGAAATCAATCCCTAAAACACCTTTAGAATGCTGGAATGGTAGTGAACCTAGTTTACATCATTATAGAATCTGGGGGTGTCCCACCCACGTCCTAAGGAAAAAAAAAGAAAGCTAGAATCGCGAACCAAAGTTTTGCATGTTTGTTGGCTATCCTAAAGGCACTCGGGGTGGACTTTTCTATAGTCATTCAGAAAAGAAAGTGTTTACTTCTACGAATGCTACTTTTTAGAAAATGACTACGTCCAAAACTTCAAACTGCACAACAAAGTAGTTTTAGAGGAGATGGTTGAAGAATTGACTCCAACAAATGTTCCATCATCATCAATGCAAGTTGATAATGAAATTCCCACTCTTTATGTCCAACCGACGCAAGTCGATTTAAATGAAGAAAGTACTATTGTTCCTGAGCAAACAGTCACAGAGCCTTGTCGTAGTGGGAGGGTTTCTAGGAACCCAGTTTGCTATGGTTTGGATGGTGAAACCAATATGGTTGTTGCTGACGCTAGTGACGATGATATGTTGTCTTTCAAACAGGAAATGGCTAGCCTTAAAAAGGAACTATGGCTCGAAGCCATGAAATAGGAAATGGAGTCCATGTACTTAAATTCTGTCTGGGATCTTGTGAAAGCACCTAGTGACTTTAGGGCCATTAGGTGCAAGTGGATCTACAAGAAGAAACGAGGTGTTGATGGAAAGATCGAAACTTATAAAGCTCGATTAGTGGCAAAGGCTTATACCCATAGAGAAGGCGTTGACTATGAGGAAACTTTTAGTCCGGTAGCATTGCTCAAGTCCATTCCAATCCTCCTATCCATAGCAGCTGCTCTTGACTATGAGATCTGGCAAATGGACGTCAAGACAACTTTTCTTAATGGGAAGCTTGATGAAGTCATTTATATGGATCAGCCAGAAGGATTTAAAGTAGCTAGACAAGAAGGAAAAGTTTGCAAGTTGAATAGGTCCATTTATGGACTTAAGCAAGCTTCTCGTTCATGGAACATTCAGTTTAATAAAATAATCAAAATCTATGGTGTTGACTGCGTTTTTAGCCAACGACGTGAGAACGTCAAATACGACAAGCCTTCAAGAGAAATAAAAACGACACATATGGTTTAAACAGGAAAAGTAAATAACACAGGAGATTTTTATAGTGGTTCAGCCCCGATTGTCGGTAATAGCCTAATCCACTTAGAGTTGTGATTTATAAATCTATACTCAAGATCAGATGGACTGAGCCAACTGAGTTTCTTCAGTACAGATTGTGAAAATACAAGAATTCTCTCTAATTTCAGCACTTTCTCTCTCTAGAATACACAGACCCAATTTTCTCTCTCTAGAAAGAAGAAGCAGAAGAAACCTTCTCTCATCCCATAAGCTCTATATTTATAGGCCTGGGATCCTCAACTGATATCCCTTTACGATAGGGATATTTTATTATTCATCTTATATTTATATTACAAAGAAACATTCAAAATTCGAAATGTAACAAACCCCCCATTTGTGGGAAGAATGAGAGATTCCCGTGCATGTTGTTGAAGCTGTCTCTGGGAACCTTGACTTAGTCTCCTCTAGCTAGTTGATCCACCTCCTACTGACCACTCATGAAAGTGTTGGTCGAACATGCATGGTGGTAGGACATGCATGGTGGTAGGATATGTTTTTGTGGGTTGAACGTGCATGGTGGTAGGACATGCACTTCTCTCCTCTAACATGGCACTCTCCTCTAGCATGCCATGTTCCTCCTTGAACCAATCTCCTTGGCTTCTCCTCGGACCAAGGTGGTCCGAGGCAACCTCCTTGGCACCTTACCTTGGACAAGTTCAAAGCATTCTCCTTTAGCATCTCCCAAGCATGTCCGATCGGACATTGTGTAGGCTCTCTTTGGCAAAATCTAAGTCCCCATTCTTGACTTGCATGGGACTCCTCCTCCTTAGTTATTTACCTTGGACACGTTTGAGCCAACACTTAGGAAATCTTGGGAGGCTTACCTCAAACACACCCTTGGGGTCTCCTAGGACCACTTTCTCCTTGGGGTCTCCTAAGACCACTTTCTCCTTGGGGTCTCCTAAGACCACTTTCTTGAGTTCTCCTTGGACCTCATCCTTGGGTTCTCCTAGGATCACTCCCTTGGGGTCTCCTAGGACCACATCCTCCTTGGGGTCTCCTAGGACCACTCCCCTTAGCTCTCCTAGAATGCATTCTCCTTAGCCTCCTAGGATGCATTCTCCAATCTTTGGGTATAACATATGGCTTTGAACAAAATATTGATGAGCCTTGTGTTTACCAACTGAAGGCAAATCAAATAGTTGTATTCTTGGTTCTTTATGTAGATGATATCTTACTCATTGGAAACAATGTTAAGAAATTGTCAGATGTGAAGAATTGCCTGAGCACTCAATTCCAGATGAAGGATTTGGGTGAAACAAGTTATGTTCTAGGTATCCAGATCAATAGGGGTAGAAAGAACAAAATTTTAGCTCTATCTCAAGCAACTTACATTGATAAAGTTCTTGAACGATTTTCAATGACAAATTCCAAGAAAGGACGTCTACTGTCCCGCCATGGAATTCATCTTTCAAAGAAGTAGTCTCCCCAGACTCATGAAGAGGAAGATGTAATGAGAAAAGTTCCTTATGCATCTGCAGTTGGAAGTTTGATGTATGCTATGTTGTGTACTAGACCAGATATCTGCTATGCAGTGGGAGTAGTGAGCAGGTATCAGTCAAACCCAGAACCAGAACATTGGATAGCACTTAAGCATATTCTGAAGTATTTAAGGCGGGCTAGGGATTATATGTTAGTCTACAAGGGTAGTGTTCTGAACCCTGTAGGCTACACCAATTAAGATTTTCAGATTGATGTCGATGACAGGTGGTCTACTTCTGGAATGGTGTTTACTCTTAGGGGTGAAGCTGTTGTATTAGCTTATACATGATCTTTATTTATTTTCATGTATATCTAATATTAAACAAATTAATACTAGATAGCCTAAAATATGTTTCTAAAATTGAATTCAATGAGAAACAAAGAATAGAATACTTACAGTATACGCAGCGGAATTAAGAGTCCTTCCTTCAGTTTCTCTAACTCTTGTATCCTTTCTGTCGTAGAGTATTATCAAGAAACTGAACCGATCTTCTATTTTCTTCACAATCTTCCAATGTATCCTTAGAACCACCTAGACTAGTGTGGGAAATTCTCAACACATGAGATAGATATAGAGAGAAGAAGAGAAAATAACAAAGAGGCTTAGAAAAGGACTTGTGTTTAGAGAGAATCTAGAACTATCAGAAAATCTGACTTGTGACTTATCAAACTTATGTTTTGACTTCTCGATAAACACTCCTTTTATAGACTCAATTAGGCCATTTAATTTAATTAAAAAATCAATAAAATAATAGCCATTTTGAAGCCCTAGGTCGAAATTATCATGGGCTATAGGCCCGTGAAATTTCCCATTTGATTATAAGCCCATTGGACTTAAAATCAAGGCCTGCATTATTTTCTATTGATTTAATTAATTAAATAATTATTTAAATCCTTTAAAAAATTAATTATTTATAATTTGAACCTTGATTTAAATTTATTTATTAATTTAGATACCAATTTATCTTAATTAATAAATCTGCCATAATTTCTCTTTTCTTCTCAAAATTACACAATTCTGTGAAACTATCCAAAATTGACCTGGTCAACTTTGATAATTCTAATTGATGATTAAATCAATTAATTGAGATTATCTAGATGATTTTATCCAAGGTACAATGGGGACCATGGGCCTATGAAATCAAGCTCCAATAAGTTATCATAAATCTAACAAATAAATTTACTAACTTATTAATTCCTTGTGACTCCACTATAGACTTGGAATTGTACTATTGAATTCATAGAACGCTCTATAACAAATATAGATATGCTATTAATTATCCATTGTTACAACCATAATTGTCACTCAATCCTCTATAGACGATCTACAATGAGATAGGACTAAAATACTGTTTTACCCCTCATTGTATTTTATCCTTAAAACACTTAGTTCCTTGTAAATGATATTTCAGTAAACTAATTTAATTACTGAAATGAGATCTCTATCATTTAACACCTTGAACCAAACTAAAAGGAAACCATCGTTTCACTTCTTCATCAGAAGCTATAGATGTTCATATCTATGATTAACACTCCAACTCAATTATACTACCGAGTTCCCAAGATGTAAGTATGGGCTAGTCCGTAGGGTAAGCTGGTAACGAACAAGTCAAAGAACTCAAATAATACAATCAGTTAGAATACTAACCACTCATAATTGAGATTGAATTGACCTATGGTCAACTATATGATAGGACTAGAATAGATAATAACGGTATGTTTACTTATCTTATCAACTGTCAATATCGGTCCTGTCCGATGTAACAAATACATCCGATCTTATCTACTTTGCTAATGTTCTGGAAATAACATAACAATGTAATGTGTAAGTAGATCATATCGTAGATTGGCAAGTCAGTGTAAATCCGGTGCACTGACTAATCTTAGGACTAACTTATTTTGAACATATAATCATATTTATATTCCACTGTGATTACGTCACTATAAATAAGATTAGCTATATGCTCGAGATTCAATAGAAGTTTATATTAAACAAATAATCATGAAAATAAAACATGTGAGAAAAGTGATTGACCAAGTCAAAAAATGATTTCTATTCTTTTATTGATAATAAATTGAGATTACAAAGAATTTGAGTTTTAATTAGGGCATAAAACCCCAACAGAAGTTGTGATATGGAGAAGCGTAAAGTAGTCTGCGATCTCAAATTCCACCATGGAGGATGAGTATAAAGTTGCGTCTGAAGCATATAAGGAAACAATTTGGCTAAAGAAGTTCTATTCAGATCTTGGTGTTATTCAAGAAATGGGTAAACCACTTGTGTTGTTTTGTGACAACACATGTGTAACGACCCAAAATCACTAATATGGCTTAAGGGACTTGATTAGTGTGTCGGGAGGGCACAATTGGAAGTTATGTGAATTAATGGTGGAAATGCATGATTATGTGATAAGCATGCTTATATGATTATTTGGATATATGTGATGCATGACTATGTGTATTAGTATGCATGTAGGCCCTGATTAGGTTACAAGGGCATATTTGTAATTTTGGCCCGTAGAGGGCATACGTGTAAATATTTGTGATAAATTGTTGAGACCACATTATTATGTGGATATATCTACAGTTTGTGACTCAAGGCGATCCTAGTGAGCGGTTTAGTGGAAAAGTCACGGCGGGGATTTATACCCGGCTCGGGGTGAGTCTGGGGGTATTTATGGGAATTTAGGGAGTATATTGGAGACTATTTGTTATTGAGGAAAATAATTGGTGATTAGTTAGGTGTCGGGGTTTAAGCGTTAGTTATTAGGGACACTCAAGGAATTAGCGGGAATTGGGAGCAATGACCAAAATGCCCTTAGAATGTTTTAAGGTTTAGATTTTAATGGGAGGGCAATATGGTCATTTGGTCCAAAGGAGATAAGTTATTTTCAGCCTTATCAGACTTAGTGGAATGTTTAGAAACAAGGAGAAGCTAAAGGAAAAGAAAAGAAGGAGGAAAGAAAGAAGGAAAAACAAGGGACTCTTCTCTTTGTCGGTTTGGCCTTTTTTTCACCATCTCTTGAGGATTTTTGGACCTGGAATCTCAGGGAGGGCCTAAGAAAAGACTTGAGTTTATGATCCTTGAGGTGGCTAGAGGTTTAGCTGTAGGTTATACTTAATTCAGGTAAAATTTTCAGAGTTTAGTCTGAACTTTCTAACTTTGAGGAAATTGATTTTGATTTTGAACTTTGAATGAAAATTAAAGGAATTTGATCTTTGGGAATTGAAGAGCTTAAGGCTAGAGGGGCATGGTGATAACCTAAGGTCAAATTTCTCCATTGAAGGTAACCATTTATGGCTTTGAAGTTCTGTGTTTCTGAGTTTCTGTTGAGTTTTTGAGCTTCAAGCTCAGGCATGGCTTTTTCTTTATTTTGGGGTGCATGTAGCTAAGTTATATATGGTTGGTGTAATGCCCCGAATTCTCCGATGTGTTTAACGGCGTGAATAGTAGGCCGGGAGGGCCATACTTGCTTAATTATGTTATTAATTGATAAAATGCATGTATATGTTGATTATATTATAATATGATGTGAAATGCATGCATGTGAGTCCATATTTCTAATTACAGGGGTGTGATGGTAATTTGGCCCGTTGAGGATAAATTGTTTATTTGTATGCATGTTGGTGATATATTTTGAGACCACATTATGATGTGGGTTTGTTCGAGCCATTCGGCATGAGACGATCATGGTATGTTAATTATCGGTTTGGTCACAACAGGCTAAAGCTCAGGGCTCGGGGTGTTTTTAATGATTAGAGTGTTACCGGGCATTAAAGGGTAACGGGATGTGAATTATTGGTGTTTGAGAATATTGAGATTAGCGGGAATTGGGAAGCGTTAATTATGATTAACGGGATAAGTGGGAAGTACCAATTTTACCCTTGAAATGGTTTTAGAAGCCTTAAAAGACCTAGGGGTATTTTATTCATTTGAGTTTGGATTTATATGGCTTTGGATGGCTGTAGAAAGAACAGAGCAAAAACAGGGTTTCTCTTTCTTCTTCCCGTGCATCATTCTCCTTCTTCTTCCCTTTGGTGTTTTGAGCTCAAAGTGGGGTATTAAGCTAGGAAATCAAGGGGCTGAGTTTGTGGACTTGGTTCAGCCATTGAAGGAGGTTCAATCACGAATTTGAGGAGAGTTCAGCCATGAGTTTCTGGTTTGCACTCTGTTTTTCTTTTAGTTTTTCAGCTTATGATCTCTTGATGGAAGTTTGGATTTGAGGAGGTTTTGATTGAAGTTTAGCTTGGGTTTTGATGAGGGTGAGTTATGGGTGATGTTTAGAGGTTAAATTGAGTGTTTGGAGGAGGTTTGGAGCTGGTTAGAGGGCTTGGTTCCAAGGGAAAACGCAAGGGAGAGCTTGCTGATGCGTGCTGTCATTTTGGCAAAACTGGGTATTGAGCTGCGGCATGGCTGTGGTGCGTCGCGGCTCATGGTGTCTGGCAGAGAGGGTTGTCTCTGTTTGAGGGGCGTGCCGCGGCGCAGCTAGGGCGGGCCGCGACCCTTAGGGAAATTTTTGCCAGAATGGTGTTTCTAGCATGGGGATTCAAGCCTAAGGCCTCGGGGTCGAACCTACTACCCGGTTGAGTAGTGTTTGATGTCTCGGAGGTTAGGTTTTGGTTTGGGAACCTTTTATTATTCATTTTATTGATGGAATCCCATAATTGGTTATGACCAGGTAACCGCTAAAGGACCAAAAGGTTGATCGTTCTCAGGGGTCGTTCTTTTATTCATTCTAGCTCGAACCAGAGGTAAGAAAACTGCACCCCAAGTGTGACATGCATGGATATTCATGAGGCATGTTGGTTGTGTAAGTATGGACATGGATTGAATATAGAATGCTTAGCATATGTTGCTCACTTGTGCATGGTACTGACTCATTAGTCAGATTTGGCAAAGGTGCTAGTATCAACTGTGAATCTATGACTTATTAGTCAGGTTCGGCAGTGGTACTGGGCACTGGTCACATTGCGCTGACTCATTAGTCAGGATGACCTTAACGTGTTAACGCAAGCCAACAAAGATTAGATCTAATCGACTATCTGCATTGAATGACTCAAAGACCATTAATGCAAGACTGACCTCAAGGTCGATGAATGAAATAAGCACTTGGAGGCTAGTGGCTTACCTAGCAGCCACTCTCCCACTTGAAACAGTGACATGCTTGTCAGTCACTCAGTATGGTTTACCAGAACCTGTTGAAGGCTAGTGGCTTACCTAGCAGCCACTCTCCCATTTGAAATAGTGACATGCTTGACAGTCACTCAGTATGGTTTATCAGGACCTCAAGTGATATTCACTCATTTTTTTGAAAGCTTTATGCTCAGTGTGATTATAATGATAATCGTTTGATAATGTTTACATATAATGTTATGTTTTCTTGTTGGGCTTTGGCTCATGGGTGCTATGTGGTGCAGGTAAAGGAAAAGAAAAGCTCACCTAGCCTTGAGTGGAGAGCTTAGCTGGTGATGTGTACATATGCGGCCGCTTGACCACCACGGCCAAGGAGTTCTCAGAGGAACTAGGGGGTTTACCCTATTTTTGCTGCTTAGGTCGGCAGGATTGTAAATTTAAAATAGTAATGACCATTTTGTACTGAGAACATCTTGTAAATGTTTTGATTAGCTCTGCAGAGCGGTTTGTAATGAAAATATCCATTTCCTTTTTATTAGTTTTATACCTTAACCTATTAATTACACTTAGAGCACGTTTTTGACCAAAGGACTCGGGTAGCGAGTCAAATTTCCGGTCCACCGTTCACCGTAACTATTCTGGGGTAACCAGGGCATTACAGTTGGGCTGTATGGGGTGAGATGTAGATGATGGTAGGCTCAATTTGGTGCATGGTTGAAGTTTGGAGGGGTTTTGGAGAGTTTTGGCTCGAGGAAATTCGAAGGAGAAAATCAGTGTGATGTTGGTGCTGTAACTAGCGCTGTAGCGCTAGCCTTAGGGCGCTACAGTGCTAGGCTTGAGTGTCTGGGGGCTTTGGCTATGTCTGTAGTGCTATAGCACCCCCTTTGTGGCGCTGTAGCGCTACCCTTTTTCCAGAAGAGGGTTTTTGGGTTATTTCTTAGGGTTTTTGCCTGGGGGCTCGGGGTTTGGTTCCACCACCCCGTTTGGTGGGATTAGGGCTTCCCGAGGGCTCGGGATTGGTCCCGAGGATAGGTTTTGGAATTGAAGTTTGCTATATGGTTCTAATTTGTGGCTGTGACTAGGTGTATGCCAGGGCTCGGACGGGATCGTGCTTGAGGATCGGTTTCATTGATTAAAGCTAACATAATCAAAGGTAAGAAAACTGCACCCGGTTATGTGATTGTATTGGGACTAAGAGCTCCCTATATCTGTATGATGTCATAGATGGTATTATGCCATGGGACATGTGATAAATGGCCTAAGAATGCCGGAATTAACATTTGCGCACAAGGTGCGGCTCGACCACTGGTAGCTGAGGACAAGTTGATATTCACTAAGCTCGCTTTAAGCAGGCCGGAGTCAGTGGGATAAATATGGGGTGCACCTAAGGGCGTCAACCCTGGTTATTATATGTGAATTGGTTGTTAATGTTAATTGACAAGCTTGGTATGCTGAATGCCTGATTATATGGATGTTTTGGACCGTTGAGTATATGGTTACACTGTATGAAATATCTGATTGTTTGATTGATGATTATGCCCTGTTATTTTGTTTTCTTGCTGGGCCTTGGCTCACAGGTGCTACGTGGTGCATGTAAAGGCAAGGGTAAAGTGGATCAGTCCTGAGTGGGAGGGCTTTGAGGCTGAATGTACATAGTCAGCTGATCGGTCGCAACGGCCGAGGAGTAGTACAGGCCGGTAGAAGCCTAAATGTCTGTTTTGCCCTTAGAGTGGCGAGTAGTTGTACTTATAACTTGGAATTTTGGTAAGCCATCTTTTAAATTCTATTTCTTTTGGGATCCCATGTACTAAAATGTGTAATTATATGAAATGCAACTTTATGACCAAAATCTTTTAACCCTAGTTCAATTATAGTTTCAGTAACATGTTTCTAACTAAAAGACTTGATTAGAAAGTCTTGCACCTTTATAAACACACAGTGTAGCGGTCTTGGTTATCCAGGGCGTTACAACATGAGCGATAGCCAACTCGAAAGAACCACGAATTCATAAGAGGAGTAATCATTTAGAAAGGAAGTATCGCATAGTTTGAGAATATGTGGCCAAAGGAGATGTGAAGGTTATGAAGATTGCATCTAAAGACAATCTTGCGAATCCATTTACAAAAACACTACCAGAAGCTACATTTGATAAGCATATCAAGCAAATGGGATTAGTAGAATTAAGGCATTATTTTCAATTAGTGCAAGTGGGAGTATGTTGGGGATTTATGCCCTAATTAAAATGAAATTTCATTGTAAACTCATTTATTATCAATAAAAGAATAGAAATCAATTTTGACTTGGTCAATCACTTTGCTCACATGTTTTATTTTCATGATTATTTATTTAATATAAACTTCTATTACATCCCGAGCATATAGTTAATCATATTTTTAGTAGCGTAATCATAGTGGAATATAAATATGATTATATGTTCAAAGATAAGTTAGTCCTAAGATTAGTTGGTGCACATGATTTACACTAACTTGCCAATCTATGATATGATCTACTTACACATTGTAGTGTTATGTTCATTCCAGAACATTAGCAAAGTAGATAAAATCAAATGTATTTGTTACATCGAACTGGACCGATATTGACAGTAGATAGGATAAGTAAACATACCGTTATTATCTATTCTAGTTATATCATATAGTTGACCATAGGTCAATTCAATCTCAATTCTGAGTGGGTATTATTCTAACTAATTGTATTATTTGAGTTCTTTGACTTGTTCGTTACCAGCTTACCCTACGAACTAGTCCATACTTACATCTTGGGAACTCAGTAGTATAATTGAGTGGGAGTGTTAATCATAGATATGAACATATATAGCTTCTGATGAAGAAGTAAACAGTGGTTTCCTTTTGGTTTGATTCAAGGTAATAAATGATAAAGATCTCATTTCAGTAATTAATATTAGTTTACTGAAATATCATTTACAATGAACTAAGTGTTTTAAGGATAACTTAAGGAGGAGTCAATGTTACCTTGGTGCATTATAGGTGATTTGAATAATGTATTGAGCATGGATGATAAAATAGGAGGAAGACCATATCCAAATTGGTTGATTCATAGCTTTCAGGAGGTTGTTGATGAGTGTAGTTTGCTGGATTTAGAGCTAGAAGGAAATCGGTTTACTTGGGAAAAGGGGCGGGGGACTAAGCAAATGGTAGAGGTGCGACTTGATCAGGCGTTAGTGTCTCAAAGCTGGTATGAGATGTTTAATATGGCCAAGTTATTTAATTTGGATATTTCTACATCTGACCATACTCCATTGTTGTTGGACCCGAGCTTTAAGTTGTTTGTACATGCTGAAAAAAGGTTCAAGTTTGAAAATGCATGGTTGCGTGAACCTATGTGTAAGCAATTGGTGAAGGAGAGTTGGGAAGCTTGCCATAATAGTGACATTGGAGTTAAATTAAAGCACTGTAGTGGTGTTTTATGGGAATGGGGAAAGGCCTATACTGGGTGTTTTAAAGAAAGAATTGGTAAGTGTAAGAAAGTGCTAAAAAAGTACAAGTCGAGACGTGATGATGAGGCTGTGAGAAGATATAAGGAAGCTCAGAAGGATTTGCATGAAGTGTACTCTCAACGGGAGGTTTTTTGGAGACAACGGTCTAAGCAGTTATGGTTAAAAGCTGGTGATCAGAATAGCAAGTATTTCCATGCTGCGGCGAGTACAAGAAGAAGAAATAATCAGATTCATAGCTTGTTATGAGATGATGGTGTGCGTGTAGATTGGGAAAATGGTCTCTCAGAGGTAATGCATGATTATTTTACTAATCTTTTTAGTGCTACAATTTCAAATTATGAAGAAGTGTTGGATTCTGTGTGTCCCTTGATTACTACTTCTCATAATGAAGAATTGTTGAGAGATATTGATGAAAAAGAGGTGAAGGAAGCGTTGTTTCAGATGAATCCTGATAAGTCTCCAGGACCTAATGGAATGAGTCCCGGTTTTTATCAAAGATGTTGGGATATTGTGGGTCGGGATGTGGTGGATTTGGTTCGTCAATTTTTTGAAACTGATACTTTTCCTTTGGGTCTTAATGATACTAATATTGTTTTGATTCCAAAGAAAAAAGTTCCTTTGAATATGGGTGATTTGCGGCCAATATCGTTATGCAATGTGCTTTGTCGTATAATTTCAAAGGTTTTGTCCAATCGGTTGAAGAATGTGTTAGCTCATATTGTTTCAGATGCGCAAAGTGCTTTTATACCAGGTCGCCTTATTACAGATAATATTATGGTTTCTTTTGAGGTGATGCATTATTTGAAGAGGAAGCGTAGTGGAAAAGATGGGTGTATGGCTCTGAAATTAGATATGAGTAAGGCATATGACAGGGTAGAATGGGCTTATCTTCGCGCTATGTTGGAGAGAATGGGATTTGCGAGCAGATGAATTTCTTTGATTATGCAGTGTGTTGTCACCGTGAGGTACATGGTTGTGCATGGTTCAAAAGAAATAGGGCCTATTGTTCCTGGTAGAGGTTTGAGACAAGGGGATCCGATCTCCCCTTATTTATTTATCATATGTGCAGAGGGTTTTTCTGCGTTGATTCGCAAGTATGAAACTAGGGGAATGTTGCATGGGTGTAGAGTTGCTAGGCAAGCTCCAGTGATATCCCACATGTTGTTTGTGGATGCTTGTTATTTGTACTGTAAAGCTACTCTTCAGGAGGCTAGGCATGTTGTGCATCTTCTTCGCGTGTTTGAACAGGCGTCGGGGCAGCAGGTCAATTTTGCCAAGTCTTCAATATTTTTTAGTACAAATACTACACCTCAAATTCGGGCTCAGATATGTTTGGAATTACAAATGACAGAAGCTGGTGAATATTGCATGTATTTGGGTCTGCCAAATATCATAGGGAGAAATAAAACAGTGATTTTGGGTTTTTTGAAGGATCGAATTAGGAAAAGAATTCAGGGGTGGGATGCTAAGCTACTTTCATGAGCTGGTAAGGAGATTCTTTTGAAAACAGTTGCTCGAAGCTTGCCAAATTATGCTATGAGTGTTTTTTTGTTACCAGTTTCAGTTTGTAGTGAGATGGAGAGATTGATGAATAAATTTTGGTGGAAGTCTTCTTCAAGTGATGGATCAAAAGGGATACAATGGATGAGTTGGGATCGATTGAGTTCTCATAAGAATAAAGGTGGCATGAGATTTAGACACTTGAGGGACTTTAACATTGCTTTACTTAGAAAACAAGCTTGGAGGCTCATAACTAATCCGAATTCCTTAGTAGGTAGAGTTTACAAAGCACGATACTATCCACAAGGGTCTTTCTTGGAAGCGGAGTTGGGTAGTAATCCTAGTTTTGTTTGGCGTAGTATTTTGGAATCTAAGGCTATGATGGGAGGAGGTTTGAGGCGTCGGGTAGGGTCTGGAGTGGCAGTGAGTGTGTTGCGGGATCCTCGGTTACCAGATGAGTATAATCCAAGAGTGAGTTCTAACCATCCTGCTTTGGTGGATATAATGGTGTCTAGTCTTATGATACCAGGACAAATCGCATGGGATGAGGATGTAATTTTAGATTTATTTATTGCCCGTGATGCATGGTTAATTTTGAGTATTCCTCTTAGTGCAACTCAGTTGGATGATACATGGGCTTAGGGGAGAGAAAAGTCTGGGCACTACACAGTTAAAAGTGCTTATAGACTACTTCAAGAAGGGAAGGAAGATCATTCCATGGCTGATAATTCTGGGTTTTGGAAACAACTATGGCAGTTGAAAGTGCCTCCAAAGGTTAAAGATTTCCTATGGAGGGCAGTGTCAAGTTGTTTGCCAATAAAGTTTCAGTTGAGAATTAAAAAGGTGGAAGTTGGCGCTTGTTGTCCATGGTGTCTTATAGCACCTGAAACTACTTATCATGTGTTAGTTGAGTGTGCTTTTGTGCAAGAGATTTGGAGTAGTTCTGGTGTCGTCATGTCAGGAGGACATAATTCCAGTTTTGGAGCTTGGTTACATGATCTTTTTCAAAGATATGGTAAGGAGAAACGTGCTAAAATTGCCATGCTTTCTTGGTCAATTTGGGGAAGCCGAAATGCTCTAATTTGGAAGCAAAAAAATGCTTCAGTTCAGCAAATCAAAATGACAGCAGCTGTCACACTTGAACAATGGTGTACTGCTCGGGATTCTACTGAAGTCTCTATGGATTGTTTGAACCAGGAGATGGTCTTGAGCGCTGGACGAAACCGGATTCAGAAACTCTCAAGGTGAATATAGATGCTGCACTGTTTGCTGAAACAGGACGTTATAGTTTTGCTTTCGTCATTAGAAATCATTATGGCAGCTTGTTGGAGGCTCGAACGATGTGCAAACTAGGTGCTCCTCAGCCTGAAGTTGCAGAAGGTATCGGTCTTAAAGAAGCTCTGAGTTGGTTACAGCAGCATCCGTATAGGAAGGTGGTACTCGAAACAGATTGTTTGGTGTTGGTTCAAGCAATTTGTCATCGCTTGACTGCTGGCAGTGCACCACTGCTCTCTTATTTCGGAAGGCTTGTTGAGGATTGTAAGAATTTGATGTTGACTCTTCCTTTAGTTTCCTTGTGTTTTATAAAACGATCTGCCAATAGGGTCGCTCATTGTTTAGCAAGAGCATCTTATTTTATCTCTGATCGTATGTTTTATGGGAGTGATGTTCCCAGTGTTGTTAAGGATGCTTTGTTATTTGATCTGGTTTAATAAAGCTTTTAAATTATTAAAAAAAAAGTGTTTTAAGGATAAAATACAATGAGGGGTAAAACAATATTTTAGTCCCATCTCATTGTAGACCATCTATAGAGGATTGAGTGACAATTATGGTTGTAACAATGGATAACTAATAACGTATCTATATTGCTTATAGAGCGTTCTATGAATTCAAGAGTGCAATTCCGAGTCTTTAGTAAAGTCACGATGAATTAATAAGTTAGTAAATTTATTTGTTAAATTTATGATAACTTATTGGAGCTTGATTTCATAGGCCCATGGTCCCCACTGTACCTTGGATAAAATCATCTAGATAGTCTCAATTAATTGATTTAATTATCAATTAGAATTATCAAAGTTGACCAAGTCAATTTTGGATAATTTCACATAGTTATACAATTTAGAGAAGAAAAGAGATTTTTGGGCAGATATATTAATTAAGACAAATTGGTGTCTAAATTAATAAATAAGTTTAATTCAAGGTTTAAATTATAAATAATTAATTTAATAAAGGATTTGAATAATGATTTAATTCATTAAATTAGTAGAAAATAATACAGGCATTGATTTTAAGTCCAATGGGCTTATAATTAAATGGAAAATTTCACGGGCCTAAAGCCCATGATAATTTCAACCTAATGGATGATATTATCTATTATCTTATTGATCTTTAATTAAACAAGTGACCTAATTGAGCCTATAAAAGGAATACTAAGTGAGAGTTGAAAAACAGATGATCAGAAGATCCATTCTTGATGCTTTAGGGTTTTAGACTCTCTCTACAACAAAATTCCTTTTCTAAGCCTCTATATTTTCTTCTTATTTTTGTATCTATCTCATGTGTTGAGAATTTCCCACTCTAGTCTTGGTGATTCTAAGGATACTTTGGTTGTAAAGAAACTTGAAGATCAGTTCAATTTATTGGTGATACCCTGCGACTAAAAGGATTCAAGGGTTAGAGAAAATGAAGGAAGGACTAATACATTCCGTTGTGTATAATGAAAGTGTTCTTATCATTATCTCTGTTTAAATTCAATTGTATAAACATATTCTAGGTTGTCTTATATTAATTTGTTTAATATATGATTTACATGAAAGTAAATAAGATCCTATTTAAGTTTTCCCAACAGTATTTGTCATAGCTCGATATTCAGCTTCAGCGGATGAGCGAGAAACAATAGTTTACTTCTTAGATTTCCATGAAATCAAAGATTTACC
Source organism: Humulus lupulus (assembly GCF_963169125.1). Lineage (NCBI taxonomy): Eukaryota > Viridiplantae > Streptophyta > Magnoliopsida > Rosales > Cannabaceae > Humulus > Humulus lupulus. Next base: position 188,705,591 of record NC_084793.1, on the reverse strand, counting down.
AAGGAATACAAAGTAGCATGATGTTGAACGCCTTGTGTCAATGCAGTTGCCCCATTCTTTATCAACACAAGCCTTAAGTTGAAGGGCTTGAGTGATGGTTTGGCTGTGAAGAGAATGGAAAAATAGACCTTGAACGGAGGTGGCCTTTAGGTATTGAAGTATCTTTTGAGCAGCATGAATATGAGGAAGTCTTGGTTCAGCAAGAAATTGACTTAATTTGTTGACAACAAAACTAATGGCAGGTCATGTGATAGTTAAATATATAAGCTTACCAATGAGACTACGATAAGAAGTTGCCAGGTAGTGGTTCACCAATATCCTTATTGAGCTTAATATTAGGTTCCATTGGTGTGGAGGAAATTTTAGAACCTAAGTATCCTGTATCAGATAGAAGTTGGAGAGTAAAGGACATTGAGATATTGAAATTCCATTGGCATTTCTGCCAATTTCCAAGCCGAGAAAGAACCTGAGGATACCTAAATCTTTCAGCTTGAATTTTTTATTTAAATAAATTTTAAATGACTCAACAGCAGAAGTATTATTACTAGCAGCAAGTATATCATCAACATAAATGAGTATAGCAAGAAATACACGTGAGTTATTTTTAATAAAAAGAGAATGGTCGGAAGGAGATTGAGTGAAACCATCTTGAATAAGAGTAGTGCTTAGTTTGGTGTACCATTGGCGTGAAGCTTGTTTGAGGCCATACAAGCTCTTGTTTAGTTTGCAAACTAGATTTGGAGGTAGTTGTCCTTGATGCGTGTAGCCGTGAGGGATTTTCATGTATACGACTTCATCAAGATCACCATGGAGGAATGCGTTGTTGATATTCATTTGGTGTAATGTCCAATTGTGGATGGCTGCAAGAGCAAGGATTAGTTTAAATGTGTTAAAATTTTCCATAGGGGCATATGTATCAATGTAGTCAATGCCATGCTTTTGTGTATATCCCTTTGCAACCAATCTAGCTTTGTAACAATCTATTTGACCATTTGGAGTGTATTTAACTATGCATATCCATTTGCTGCCAATTGTATGATGAATGGGAGGAAGAGTCATAATGTCCCAAGTATGATTGTTGTGTAAAAAGTCTAGTTCAACCTACTTTGGTTGACGCCATTCAGGGACTTGAGAGGCTGTTTTGTAGCTGGTTGGCTCAGAGATGTTATGTGCAGCGAGGATGACAACTCTAAAAGATGAAGAAAACTTGTTATAAGATAGATAAGAATTAATAGAATGAGCTATAGAAGGGTGTGTGCAACTGCAAATATAATCTTTTAAGTGGGAAGGGCGAGTTATGTGCCGGCTAGTCCGAGTGTCATTGTCATTTGTTGTGATTGAGTTCGAAATTGGTGCTGTCGTTGATGTAGTTTCTTGCCTGAAAGAAGGGAAAACAACTGGAGAAAAAAAAAGAAAGAGAATCAGTCAACTCAGATTGATTTTTATTGCGAAAAGGGAAAATATGCTCGTGGAATTAAACATCACGAGAGTGAAAATTTTTGTTGTCTGAAGATCAAGCAATGTGTATGCTTTCATTCCTTCACGATACCCAATAAAGACGCATGGTTTTGAGAGTGGTGTGAATTTGCGCTGATGACTAACTAAGGTTGAAGCATAAGCTAAGCAACCAAATTTTTTTAGATAATCATAGGCAGGAGATGTACCATGCAAAAGCTGAAATGAAGTGTTATCTTTTGAGTAATTTGGATGGTGTATGATTGATTAAATAGACAGATGTACGTACCATATAACTCTAATATAGTAATGGTACTGCAGACTGAAAGGAAAGAGCTTGGGCAACATTAAAAATATGTTGATGTTTTCTTTCAACTACTGAATTTTGTTGAGGTGTGTCAACATAAGAATGATGATGTAAAATGCCTTTTGTAGCATAAAAAGATGATAAGTTGAGTTCCTTAGCATTATCAGATCATATAGCTTTTATATTGGATCTATATTGAGTATTGACAAGAGCAAAAAAATTGGGAATAATATTGCTAATATCAGATTTTGATTTAAGTAAGTATACCCATATGAATCGTGTGCAATCATCAACAATGGTAAGGAAATACTTGAATCCTTCTATACCAATAACATGAAAATGACCCCATATATCTAAATAAACCAAATCAAAAGGATTAGAAGATTATTATGATAAATGAATGGTAATTTCCTTTGTTTAGAAAAATGATAGATATTACAATGTTTGTCATAGGGCTTGTGTACAAAAAAATAAAATATTTTATTCAAACTTTTGGGAATTGACATGGAGGGATGTCCCAAACGTCTGTGCCATTGAGTTGCATAAAAAACATTGCTAAAAGTTAAAAGCAAGTGAGTAAACTTATTGAAGGATATAGGGATTGGCTGACTTGTTAGCTATCCCAAGTCTCAAAGCATGCTCCTGAATGATGCAACAATCAGATGTGAAACATAATGTGAATGAAGTATTTTGAGTGAATGAATGGACAGAAAAAAGAGTAGGTTTAAATTGAGGGATCTAAAGAACATTGTGACGAGTGATATGTTCATTTATTCTAATTGTCCCAGCAGCAGTGACATTAATTTTCAAACCAGTAGGTAATGTAACAAATTTGGGAAAAGAAATAAAGTCTTAAGATGAAAAATAATATTTATTGAAGCACACATGGTGGGTAGCCCTACTATCAACAATCCAAAAAAAGGAGGATATGTTACCAACAAACTTTGAAGCAGGTGGAGGATTGGAGTCAAATGTAGAATCTCCCTTGTTCAAATTTTGAGTAAAGAGATGGATTAAATGTTTGCATTGATCTGTCAAGAGATTTGGACCAGGGGCTTTGGAGGTAGGTGTAACACCCTAATTTCTCATAGTATTATTGAGAACAGAACGTTGGATCATAAACATAAATATTGCTCCTTTATTTAAGAAAATCATAACAAGCAAAGGGATCCCATGTCTTTACAAAAATAAAATAGTAGTCTTTAACAAAATAAAATGAGCAACATTATAAATGAAAGAAAAAATTAAAAGAAAATGCTTTCTAAATAAAGTTATAGGTCCGTTGATCATTCCTTGACTATATGGTCCCCACGAATACATCACTAAGTTCTTAGGTCCCACTCACCACCGGCCTTTCTATCCTCAATTTTCTGCAAACCAATATAATAAGGAGTGAGCTTCTAAGCCCAGTAAGGAAAATACAAACAAGAGTCATATAACAAGTAGCCATAACAATCATATCATAAATCCTACAAAAGATCATAACAATGCTAACCTATACTAATCATACAAGATCATAATATATTCTAGGTCATAACATAGATCATAATCATAGGTCATAGTCATAGGTCATAATCATAGATCATAATAATAAGATAGGTATAAGAAAAAGATAAGTTCTTATACAAGGGTGACAATTAAGCCCCGACATAAGTCCGTCATACAATTTTGGCAACCGAGTCTACCGTACATCAACTTAGGTCCGTCATACATTTCTGAACACCTTAGGTCCAGCTACACTTATCTTCTTATTGTACTTGAAATGTTAGGGTCATCCATATCATAAAACTAGGTCATAAACTAAACTACCTAATTTTCCTTACCTTGAGTGTGGAAATGAGAGGAAAAAAAGAGAGATTGCTTTTGCTATAGAGAATTGCCCAAAATCTTATATATATATATAACATAAAAATATTTAAGATTAGAGACTTATAATAATAACTATACTTCCAAATTTTCTAAACCTCATAAAGTCATACCTTCACCCTAGAACCAAAAGATGAAACCTCGAGCCTTCACTCTAATGCCTATCTCCAACAATGACACTAAGAGCTTTAATACTTGAGTAGATTTCAGCTATATATTGGCTTGATTGGGTTTAGTGTTTCAGCTAAAGGGTTTATAATGGCTATAGTGTTTTGAGGCGTTATAGAGAAAATATAAGAAAAAGAATTCCCGAGCATTATAAAGGCTATAGTGGTTCAACTATATAGTGTGTTTATGGAGCAAGAAGATGAGAGATTTTGGGAGAGTGGCTTTGAAAATTATGAGTACTTGAAGGCTTAGATTTGTGTGAAAAATGAATGGTGAAAGACTCTATTTATAGAATCTAAACCCCAACCTCCTTCCTTAAACCTCTCCACTCTTCTTCAACAAAATTTTTAAATTCAAAACTTCCTCCCTAATAGTAGGTTTCGGCCAGCCCTCCTTTACTTATACTAAGGAGCTACAAATGCTCTCAAGATGACACATAGCCTCATAGGTAACAAAATAGAGTCAAAGTCCTCTATTTGTCTCCTCCTTAGTCTCCCACGCATGCACCTAAGCCATTCAAGTTCAAAAAATTTCAAATGGTTTCAACCATCACTGACTTATTTACTTAGTTTCCTTTTTGCAAGCTTGGAGTGACACCTAGTTCCTTAAGTTCAAAAATGAATCAAAACCTAGCCTAGAATTATGCCACATGCCTATGACTAGTTTGGTCTTCAATTTGGTTCTTCAAAATAACTCTATTATTTAATAACTAAATTCACAAAAATTCAACCTAACAAAACTATAGGGAATTTCGACCATACCCTTATATTTAAATAATTGAGATTTAATTTAATGTCACATGTATATTCCTTAGACCACAAAATAATATGTGCATTAAAACTATATTCTAATTTAATTAAAATCTTAAAACTATCCACTAATTTAAATCATATGTTAAAATCTTATAAGTACTAACTAAAATAATTATAACCATCCAAATTATAATTATTTTCTAAATCACAAAATCATATCCTTAAAATAAATAATTTAAACTTAGATCAATCTTTTTAAATTCCACCACTCAAATTAAACTATAAACTATAAGAACTAACATATAGTCAAAATTTAAGGAGAAAATAATAACCTTAGTTATTACACTCTTCCCTCAAATAAATTTCGTCCTCAAAATTTTATTTACCAAACACCTCGGGATACCGTTCCCTCATATCTTCCTCCAATTCCCATGTTGCCTCTCTTTCAGTGCTATTGCTCCACAAGATTTTAACTACAAGGATACTTTTGGACCTTAATCGAGAACGTGTACTGGCCGTTCTTCATAACTGAAATCTTGTTTCAACTCTAGAGCCTTGTAATCGAGCACATGGGATGGATCTGATACATACATTCTCAACATAGATATATGGAAAACATTATGTGTTTAAGCTAATGATGGCGGTAAAGCCAACTGATATGCTACTTGCCCTACTTTGTCCAATATCTCAAAAGGACCTATAAACCTCGGGCTTAACTTTCTTTTCTTTCCAAAACACATAATCCCCTTCATCGAAGATACTTTGAGAAAGACTTGACCGCCTACTGAAAATTCAACATTTCACCTCTTAGCGTCTCCATAGCTCTTCTGGCGACTTTGAGTGGCAACCATTCTGTCTTATCTTTTCTACCTTGCTTCTCTTACGACCTCGGGTCCCAAGTATCATCTTTCACCAACCTCGTCCTAATGAAGTGGTGATCGACACTTCTGTCCATATAGCATCTCAAAAGACGCCATGCCTATTGTTGCTTGATAATTGTTGTTGTAAGAGAATTCTATTAATGAAAGATACTTACTCCATGATTTTGAGAAGTCTAAAGCACACACCCTCAACATATCTTCTAATATTTATATGGTGCGTTCTGACTGACCATTGGTTTGAGGGTGAAATGTCGTACTTAAGTTTAACTTAATGCCCATTGCACGTTGTAGACTTTCTCAAAACTTTGAGGTAAAAATCGATCCTCTATCAGAGACTATAGTCTTTGGAACTCCATGTAGTCTTACTTTCTCTGTTACGTAAATTTCTGTGTATTGCTTCAAGTTGTAAACCGTTCTTACTGGTAAGAAATGAGAAAATTTTGTGAGTCTGTCTATAATCACCAACACATAGTCATGCTGTTTGGTAGTTCTTGGTAATCCCATCACAAATTCCATTGCTATATCTTCCCATTTCCATTCGGAAATCTCTAACAATTGCAATGTTCCAGTGGGTTTCTGATGTTCGACCTTAACTTGTTGACATGTAAGGAATTTTTCTACAAATTTCGCTATGTCTTTCTTCATCCTCGGCCACCAGTACATTGTCTTGACATCGTTGTACATCTTGGTTGATCCCGGGTGTAGTGAATATGGAGTCATGTACGCTTCTTTCATAATACTATCTCTTAATTCACATTTTTTTGGCACACACACTTGGTTTCTATATCGTAACATGCCTTCCTTTGTCAATGAAAAATCAACATTTTTTCGAGCTTTGTAGTGCTGCCCTCTTCTTAAGAAGAAACTCGTCCTCTGGTTGTTTCTCCTTAATTTCATCCATTAGTGTTGAGTTGATCATGAGGTCAACTAGTTGTCCAGTTATTAACTCAATTTGGGACTTCTTAATATCATCTTGTAAGTGTTGCGCTATCCCCTTAAGAGTTGATATTCTTTCGTAACTTCGTCTACTAAGCACGTCTGCCATGGCATTAGCCTTTCCCCGGATGATACAATATCTCACAATCATAATCTTTTACTAGCTACAGCCATCTTCATTGCTTCATATAGAGTTCCTTTTGCTTAAAGAAGTACTTTAAACTCTTGTGGTCCGTATAGAATTCACACTTTTCTTCGTATAGATAGTGCCTCCAAATCTTTAGAGCAAAAACCACCGCTACTAATTCCAAGTCATGGGTCGGGTACCGCTGCTCGTACTCCTTTAGCTGTCTCGAGGCATATGTAACCTCCTTTCCATCTTGCATCAAAACGCATCCAAGTCCCTGCTTTGACCCGTTGCAATATACTACAAACTTGCCCTTATCATTTGGGACGCATAGAACTGGGGCTGATATGAGCTTGTCATTTAATGTTTGAAAGCTTTCTTCACACTTCTCTGTCCATGTGAACTTTTACTGCTTCCTTGTTAAATTTGTTAAAAGTGTAGCTATTTTGGACAACCCTTCAACAAATCGTCTATAGTATCCCACCAAGCCCAAAAAACTTTTAACCTCGGTGGCACTCTTGGGTTTGGGCCAGTCCTTCACTACTTCTATCTTGGTTGGATCTACTTCTATGCCATTTTTAAACACAATGTGTCCTAAAAATGCCACCTTCTCTAGCCAGAATTCGCATTTCTTAAACTTAGCATATAGTTGATGATTTTTGAGTTGTTCCAACGTCATTCACAGGTGCTCTTCATGCTCGACTTTCGTCTTTGAGTAGATCAATATGTTGTTTATGAACACCACAATGAATTTATCCAAGTAGTCCTTGAATACTCGGTTCATAAGATTCATGAATGCAGCTGGTGCGTTCGTTAAGCCAAAAGACATTACCAAAAACTCACAGTGTCCATATCTTGTCCGAAAAGTCGTCTTTGGGATATCTTCTTCTCGTACTCTTAGCTGGTGATACCCTGATTGCAAATCTATCTTCGAGAACACCATAGATCCTTGCAGTTGATAAAAAAGATATTCTATTTAGGGCAAAGGCTATTTGTTCTTGATCGTCACTTTATTTAGTTCTCGACAGTCGATGCACATCCTCATGCTCCCGTCCTTCTTCTTGACAAAAAGCAGTGGTGCACCCCAAGGTGAATAGCTTAGTCGAATGAAACCATTGTCTAATAGCTCCTGTAGTTGCATCTTTAATTCTTTTAACTTAGTAGGTGCCATTCTATAGGGAGCTTTCGAGTTTGGTGCCGTCTCTGGTGCCAACTCTATTTCAAACTCAATTTCCCTACTTGGAGGTAATCTTGGTAGATCTTTTGGAAACACCTCTAAAAAATTCACATACTATATGTACATCCTTTGGTTAGAGCTACGTCTCTCGCGACTTGTCCACCACGCTAGCTAGAAATTCCTAGCAACCGCTACTGATTAGTCGTTGAGCTTTGAGAGCTAAGACTATTGGTATGCGAGTTTTAGAAACTTCCCCTTTGTAGGTGAACTGTTCTCCGCCTTTTGTTTGAAAGTTGACTATCCTACCCTTACAGTCTATTGTTGCCCCATTTTGGTAACCAGTCCATGCCTAATATTACATCATCATCCTTAAGGTCTAACTCAATCAAATCTACTCATAACTCTCTTCCTTCGATTCTAATTACAACGCTACACACCCCTTACTAGATATCATTCGTTCCCTCGAGGGTAACTCCATGACAAACTTATCTCTAAAAAGTTCGCATGATTTATCTAAGCTATCAATCATATTCATAGAGACAAAAGAATGTGTAGCTCCTAAATCGAATAAAACATTACATGGTTTGCTAGAGATAGTGATCTGATATGATACTACTGTATTGCTAGTTTCCGCCTCACCTCTTGTAAGAGCGAAAACTCTGGTTGGTACTAGTTTCTCGTCCTTCTTTTGGTTTCTCAATTTTGGGCAGTCCTTCTTGAGATGACCCTCTTCTCCACAATTGAAGCATCCCTTGGTCTTATATCGACATTCTCCTGAATGCTTTCTCTTGAAGATTTGGCATTGGGGATATTCTACGTAAGGCCTTTTGTTTCCATTGCCTTCCGACGTAGTTTTTCATTTCTTGTCAGCCTTCTGGTTTTGACCACCATCATGTTTCCTCTTGTGGTCATTTTGTTTGTTGTTGTTCTTTTTAGCGTCCCTTCTGGCCGCACCTTCTTTCTAGATTCTCTCCTTTGATTGTTTGGCTTCCAAGGTTATTTCCAATGTTTTTGCGTACGTGGTTACTCCCCGAACTAGCTTCACGTCTCGGGCTATCATTGGCTTCAATCCTTTTATGAATCTTTGAATTCTTAGCGTCTCAGTGGGTACCATGTCCGCTGCGAACTTGGCCAGTCAGTCAAATTTTCTGGCGTACTCCATCACAATTGAATTCCTTAGAGTAAGCGCGATGAATTCGTCCACCCTTGTGGCTAGAATCGCAGGACTGTAATACTTCTTGTTGAACACTTGGAAAAACTCATCCCATGTCATGATGTTCACATCTCGGGTCTGCTTCACTATATCCCATTAGATGCGGGCGTCTTTCTTGAGTAAACTCGAGGTGTGCGAGACTTGGTCTTCGTTCCCCAATTGCATGTGTTCTAAGATAGATTCTACCAAGCGAAGCCATTCTTCTGCTTCTATTGGGTCTGATCCGTCATCAAAGTCCGGTGGTTGCTGTTTCCTAAAGCGTTCATATACTGCCTTGTAGCGAGGCTCTGCCAACTGTAGTAATTGTGCTAGGGGAATGACTTGTTGCACCAATTGTTGTTGTCCTTGGTTTATTTGGAATTCTTCTCCTCTCCTCCTTAGCTCTGCCCTAAGACAGACATTCTCTCTTTCCAAGTTTTCTCGAGCAACAGCAGTTGCCGGTTGTTCTGCTACATTAGGTGCTTCTGGCACTCCCGGGGCTGCTAGCATGTTTGGAAATTCTTCATATATGGGGGTGTCGGCTACTCTTCTTCCTCACCCTCTTCCCCTTCCTCGGTCGCTTCCCTGTCCTCTTTCTTGGCCATTTAGTCTTTCAGATTTTCTTGGTTCCTGCTCCATATTTCTTTTTTGTTTCCCCAAAAGAGAAAATTGTAAAAGCTAAGAAAAACAAGCAGAAGTTATAACTTGGCCTATTTTACTACTGTCTATTAGGTCCATCTTTCTACTAAAAACTATCATATAACAATTAAGTCTAACTCGGGTAAATGGACCTTAACAATAGAATCTTCCATGGAGGAGAGCTGGGTTTAGTATATCGTACGCACTACTAAGGCCCCCTAACTTCAACTTGAATCCAAAAGATAGGAATTTGAACCCTTGCTTTATTAATTGTTATTCATTTTAATTAGGTCCAATCTAATAATGCAAAGCAAATGGGCCTTCACAAATGGGCTAACCCATAAGAGAGAAATTTAAAATTTGCATTTTCAATAGAACCCAAATTTCTTAACATTTAATAAACAATGAAAAAAAAGAAAATAACATGTTTTATTAAAATAAGAAATTATTTACAAACTAGCAAAAAATTCTTAAAAGAAAAAAAAACATAAAAATAAAACTTAACGATGTGTTCTTATATTCATCTAATCCTCCACATTGGATACTTCTTCTAGCATGTCCTGAGTGAAGTCCTTATAATCCTCTTGGGTGTAGATAAATCTTGAAGTGAAAGGAATATGACTAAGAAATCCTTCCCTAAGGTTTTCTGGTAACTGATGAACCCTTTCCTACTATTTCTCCATTTGGTAATATGACATCTTCAAATATTCTAAAATTTTGTGCAAACCTATCCATAAATATGTCATATTTATCTTCAATATATACATCATGATCAAATTAAACTTGGTTCTTATAGCGGCAGTTTGACTGAGTGCATGAGAACTATGAACTTCTCATGTGATTTTAAAAGGGCTGTATGACTACCGATAATCTTTTCTATCTCCTTGTGAATTCAGTTAATTCTAAGAAACACCTTTTCGAACTCATTCTCACAATCAGAGTCAGGTATTCTTCTTATCACCTTACATTTTCTAACAACACTTGAGGCCATTGAGCTAAATTAAGAAAATAACATAAGAGAAACATTACAAACATATTTCGAAAATGAGTATACTTACTTGGTAGCGAGTTGGTCCTTTGTAGCTGTCATGTGTATTTCGTGAAAACGTTCAGGACCAATATAGCCGTGGCTCTGATACCACTTGTAACGCCCTAATTTCTTATAGTATTATCGAGAACACATCGTTGGATCATAAACATAAACATTGGTCCTTTATTTAAGAAAATCATAATAAGTAAAGGGATCCCATGTCTTTACAAAAAATAAAATATTAGTCTTTAACAAAATAAAATGAGAAACATTATAAATAAAATAAAAAATTAAAAGGAAATGCTTTGTAAATAAAGTTATAGGCCCGTTGATCATTCCTCGACTATATGGTCCCCACGAATGCATCACTAAGCTCTTAGGTCCCACTCGCCATCGACCTTTCTATCCTCAATTATTTGCACACCAATATAATAAGGAGTGGGCTTCTAAGCCTAGTAAGGTAAATACAAACATGAGTCATATAACAAGTAACCATAACAAACATATCATAAATCATACAAAAGATCATAACAATGCTAACCTATACTAATCATACAAGATTATAATATATTCTAGGTCACAACATAGATCATAATCATAGGTAATAATAGGTCATAATAACAAGAAAAGTATAAGAAAATGATAAATGTTTATACAGGTGTGGCAATTAAGCCCCGGACATAAGTCCATCATAAAATTTTGGCAACCGAGCCTACCGGACATCAACTTAGGTCCGTCATACATTTCTGAACACCTTAGGTCCAGCCACACTTATCTTCTTATTGTACCTGAAATGTTAGGGTCATACATATCACAAAACTAGGTAATAAACTAAACTACCTAATTTTTCTTACCTTGAGTGTGGAAATGAGAAGAAAAAAGTGAGATTGTTTTTGCTATAGAGAATCGCCCAAAACCTTATATATATATAACATAAAATATTTAAGATTAGAGACTTATAATAATAACTATATTTCCAAAATTTCTAAACCTCATAAAGTCATACCTTCACCCTAGAACCAAAAGATAAACCTCGAGCCTTCACTCTAATGCTTATCTCCAACAGCGACACCAAAAGCTTTAATACCTGAGTAGATTTCAGCTATATATTGGCTTGATTGGGTTTAGTGTTTCAGCTATAGGGTTTATAATGACTATAGTGTTTTGAGGCTTTATAGAGAAAATATAAGAAAAAGAATTCCCAAGCACTATAAAGGCTATAGTGGTTTGACTATATAATGTGTTTATTGAGCAGGAAGATGAAAGCTTTTGGGAGAGTGACTTTCGAAAATGAAGAGTACTTGAAGACTTGGATTTGTGTGAAAAATGAATGGAGAAATGCTCTATTTATAGGCTCTAAACCCCAACCTCCTTCCTTCAACCTCTACACTCTTCTTTAACAAAAATTTTTAAATTCAAAACTCCCTCCCTAATAGTAGGTTTCAGCCATCCCTCCTTTACATATTTTAAGGTGCTACAAATGCTCTCAAGATGACACATAGCCTCGTACGTAACAAAATAGAGTCAACGACCCCCATTTGTCTCCTCCCTAGTCTTCCACACATACTCCTAAGCCATTCAAATTCAAAAAATTTCAAATGGTTTCAATCTTCACCAACTTCTTTACTTATTTCTTTTTTCCAAGCTTGGGGTGACATCTAGTTCCTTAAGTTAAAAAATGAGTCAAAACCTATTCTAGAATTATGCCACACACCTATGACTAGTCTGGTCTTCAATTTAGTTCTTCAAAATAACTCTATTATTTAATAAATAAATTCATAAAAATTCCACCTAACAAAACTTTCAGAATTTTGGCCATTCTATTATATTTAAATAATTGAGACTTAATTTAATGCCACATAAATATTTCTTAACCACCAAATACTATGTGCATTAAAACTATATTATAATTTAATTAGAAACTAAAATTATCCACTAATTTAAATCATATGTTAAAACTAACTAAAATAATTATAATTATTTTCTAAATCACATTATCATATCCTTGAAATAAATAATTTAAACTTAAAGCAATCTTTTTAACTTCCACCACTCAAATTAAGCTCTAAACTATAAGAATTAACATATAATTAAGGAGAAAATAATTACATTTGTTATAACTACATCAGTAGAGGATGTGTGATTGACATTGGCCTTGGAATTGTTTTGAGACTTTTTATGATCACCATAGCGAGAAGGAAACCCATGCAAGAAGAAACATTTATCTATTAATTGACCAGGCCGTTTGCAATGAGTGCAAAAGGGTCTCGATTTCTTTGATCTTGGGGGTTGAGTGGCGCTGGTCGAAGTTGCAGCAGTTATGGCAGAAATGGTTGTGGAGCCAAGAGTTCGTTGTCTATCTTCTTGAATGAACATGGAGAAAACTTTAGAAATTTTGGGGATGGGGTCTATCAAGAGAATCTAAGCACGAATAGGCTGGTATGAATCATTTAGGCATGTTAAGAATTGTAGGACTTGATCAATATTATAAAAATCATTGAGCTTTTCCATGGCACCACAAGTGCATACAACCGTGGGGTGAAATTCAGCAATTTCATCCCATACTGCTTTGAGCCTAGTGAAATATGTGTTGATGTCTTGATTTCCTTGTGAAATTCCGTTTTTAGTAATTACCAAATTAATTAAACCATGTGAATTAATTAAAGTGCGGAATGTTAATTAATTGTTTACACAGATTACAGTTCTGTCGAGACAGAATCCAAACTTGTCACGACAGAAATTGAACACAATAAAAAGACAGTGCAAAACAATAAAGAACACATCGAATTTTTACAAGGTTCAGAAACCCTTTCGGATAACCTACTCCTTGGGGCCACGCCCAGAGAATAAAACCAATTAATAAAGAATCACAAGTACAAAAATATTGACTTAAACAAAACAAGACTCCCTCTTGAGATTTGCAGCAACTTTGTTGTACTTCTCTTCACTAATCTGATTTTGATTGAAACGCTCAACCACTTGAACTCCCTTCAATGGCCAGCGAGTGCTTGCATCCTCCCGATGCAAGGCTTGTAAAAATCTTCTCCCGAAGACTATAAACGTTGTGTTCAAATTACAATATGTATTCACTCATGAACATGTTATAAACTCACCACTCAAAACTAAACACACATATTACTACAAGATCACGTGAATACTTATGATCTTGAATACAAAGAAGAACTCTCACAAATATTACAATAATGTTCACGAATAATGCACCAAAGAGTTCACTTTTCTCACTGCCTTTAGAGCCCTATTTATAGAGTCATTTTTCGTGCTCATGAAGGTTAAGAAAGAATTCTTCTAATAAAGGCAAGAATCAAAGAAGTTATTCTTGATTAAAGAAGAGTTGTCTTTTTTAGAAGATGCTGATCTGATAAATATGATATTGGTGGGGACAGCTCAGACTTGTGTCGGATAAAAAACAAGCTAAAAAAGGAAACAACAATTAATGACATTAAGGAACCAGTTTTCTGTTTTTAATTCTTGAGCTGCACGAAAATATATAAGCAAATAAACCAGAAACAACTTTGGATAAGTACCAAATATTTGCAATATAAATCTTCCCTTTATAAACAAAATGAGACAATATAAGCTAATTAAGGAAGCTCACAATTATCCAAAATTCACAAAATGGAAAAGTGAATTTTCGAAAATTATAATAAAAAAAAACAAACAATTCCATAAATTATAATAAAGAGAAACAAACAATTCTGAAAATTATAATAAAGGAAACAACTAATTCAACCAATTTATCTTCATAGAAAAAGATAGTTCTATAAAAATACCAATTACACTGGTGACACCTTGTTTGAGAGCAATAGCTAATTCCCTAAGGTGAAATATACGAGGGCCATTGCTATGGTTGAATCGATTCGACAAGTCCTTCCAAATTGCAGCAGCTGTATCTCTAAACATAACAATTCCATCGATGAAAGCCACTTTGTTCTTGGCAGCAAGAGAGACAGAGATTTCTCTTTTCCACGACTGGTAATTGGGTCAGAGAAGAAGAGATGATGTGATGACATGGTTGGGATGGTCGGCTGAACTTAGAAAGTAGGGAGTGTCTTCAAGATTTGGGCGATCTCGAGCTGGATAACGCTCAAGTATGGGAGAACCCCATTGTTGAATTTGATGAGTTTCAAGATTGGGTGCTGGGCGCTTAGCTGGATTAGGGTGCCGAGGTGCAGGAGAAGAAAGAGGCAGATTAGAATCAAGGGCATCGGCTTCATGGATGACATGGTCGGAGGTGGAATTGCCATTGTTGGTGTAGCTCCAAGTTCTTGGTCTGACCATGGTAATGGGCGGAAGAATGAAGAAAGAGAATGAGTTTTTAGGGTATAAACTCTGATTCCATATCAGGAGAATGAGATTGAGAAAGTGAAATACTGATTTTGTATTGAACTAACTTGAAAATGTACATAAGAGGACCTTATATAGGTCAATGGAATAAGGTTCACATCAGAAAGAATTAGTTCTGTTACTAACATAATTATACAACCAATAACAGAACTATACAACCAATTTGTAACAAACTAACAATTAATATTGAGCTCTAATAATTTATTATCAGAATTATTTGAATAAGAAGAAATATATTATATATATATATCTACCCAAGTTTAGAGTTAACTAATAGAATTACAAAAAGAAAAAAATACCAAGCCATCTACATACATATGCCTATTTATAATGAAAGTAAATAATAGAAATTAGTTCATTTACTTCTCTAATTATCAAATCACCTACGCAAGAAATCCACCTGCACATCAGAATCAAGTACTAACACTATTTGTTGACGATCCATAGAGCCATCACTTTCATGTTCATTCACTGCTTCATATATTTCTTCTAATGCAAAACTAGACAGTTTCTCGCAACTGATCTTACCAATGTTGCAAGCCTTTCTCACAAATAGCTATGAAATGAATTATTCTTCTTCAAATGCATCCCTAGTGAACCCCAAGAATAACTTTATGAAGACTCATTTACATCCGATTTCCATTTAACTTTCAAAGACCGAGCCAATTTCTTCTGTACAACTTCAAGGCCCTTGCAGCTAGAGAGATCCCTGAGAAATAAATATTTCCAGGCTCCCAACTATGTATCCTTTACTTCCGTGACACACGTAATAATAGAACAAGTTCCAATAATGAAATTAGTTCTCAAGATGTGATCCAAGGTAATAACCAGTGTGCATTGTGTATTCTTCCTCACAGATTCAACATTGGCAACCATTTTTCTTTTTATATATATATATTATTGTACACTATCATTTATGGAAAAAGGTACTCATTACCAAAACTAAGCTAATGTAAGTTAAGTTTTCCAAGGAGCTAAAGCAAGTTAAGAATTATTAAAGTAAAAATAATAACCGATAATAACTAAGGAGGAATAAATGTGAGACCAAAAAGAAGTAAGGAATCATACCCAAGGAATTTACCTAAGCGATCAACAAGATAACTTCTCCATGACCACCATAAACTCCAATTTTCCTTTGTATCTTCAAAAGCGGATGTTAAAGTTTGGTAGTTTTTCTGCAATACCAATTTTAATTCTGAAGCTACATCATCAAACACAGTGGAATCCTAAGGACATTGCCATTTCTTGGAAGAACCTATTCTTTGAATTAAATTACTAATGTCATATCAATTTTTCCGGAAGAGTAGTTTCTTAATTTTGCCACTCAGAGGATATATTTGCCATTTTATATATTTATGAGTTTAGATATATATGAACTCCCATGATAATAAAGATTCTTGATTTCTTATGTTTGAGTATTTGGAATGATATTTAAATCTCGACATGTAAAGTCGCAGGTATTTTTTTTTTTTTTTTAATAGAGGTGGGACCCACCTGAGTCAAAGTCCCATTTTTTTTTCTTTCTTCCTTTTCTCTCTTCTTCCCCGACTACTCTCTCTCTCTATTTTCTTTCTCTTTCTTTCTTTTCTCTCCAAAGCAACACACAACAAGCTTCAGACCAGCCACCACTGGAGCACCATTTCTAACACGCGCCAAACCTGCAGCTTCCCTGACCGGCGACGACGACAACCCCGAAATTTGGTGACCATCGGAGCAAGCACGCGTGTACGATCACTCCGAAGTTTCGCCGTCGAAACTTTGAGGCGACTTTCCGGCAAACTCCGACCACCGTTCGGTGAGTGATTGGTACCATTGGAATCAGCGTCACAAGAGGAGCGTCGCCCACTAAACCATTCCAGACAACTCGCCATTTTTCTCCGACGAGATTTTGGGTATCTCCGCCCCTTTGGAAGCATTTTCCGGCGACACCGGAGGTCATTTGGGCAAATGAGCTATACTTCCGTGATGTACTCATCGAGAGGATCATTTTGATATATGCCATGCATATATTTGTCGACGTTTTCGGTACCGCGACCAACTGCTATTGTGCACCGCTTGGGTGAGGTTCCAGAACTTGAAATTTTAAATATGGTCATATTATATGTCATTGGACATGATTTTGAATAAGGAATGCTATGATGATAATCGTTTGCTCATTTGGTGCACGTAGGAAAAATGTGATATTAAAATCGGACTAAATCACTCTAAGATCATCGTTAAGCTTAGGAGCGTCGCTTTGAGCTCGGATTGAAAATTCTAAAGAGGTAGGGACTCAACTTGACTATTGGACTTATTTTACTCGTATTTAATTGCATTAAACATATTCCAATTTTGACATTTATAAAATGTTTGAAAAATTGAAAACTTAACCTGCATGTTTTCTGATCTGTTATGAGGGCACTGAGTGCCAAGTATATTTTTGTTCACTTATTTATGCAGGTTATGATTTTTGGATTTGATTCAAATGTAGCTGTTATGCTGCCCAATTTTCTAAAATATAAAGGGAATATGTTTATTTCTTTTCATGTTTACCTGCATTTGGTTATACAGATGAGAGCCATAGTGATCATGATTTGTGCATGTTGTTGTTTCACGACCTAGTCTCTGTGTCATCATAGGTAGATCAGGTGTCCACTCACCTGTAGGTGTAAAGACCTAGCATCTGTATACAAGAAGTATTTTGAGCCTCCCCCTTGTGGTGGTTATCAGGTCTGGCTACCCGGTTTAGGATGTCGGATTTTCTATGGTGGGTAACAGGAACTAGGGATCTAGTGGACGGTGTGATGTGCACTTGTAGCTATGCTCTTATGATTATTTGTGGTTTCTCTCTATTTTGGTTTATATATGATGATATATGTTTTGCTTTCAGAGCTAAATATGCAGGGGTTTTATTAAACTTTTGGGTCCGTGATATTAGTTGCTTTCTTATTGGGCTTTATAAGCTCACCCCTATCTCTCCCATTCCAGGAGCCTAGTGACGCGAACGTGGAAAAGATGAATTATCGATGGAGCCAATGTGTTTAGCCTATTTCTATTTCGTGTCATTGTCTTATCTTTTGAGCATTATTTAAGTATTCGACTTCGAATATAAAGATTGGTATATCTGAATGAGATATGAAATAGTTAGGGATGAGGAATGGTGGATGCTAAGTATTATTTTGGGTGTTTATGACTTATTAAATTTAACTATTTGGTGATTACATAACTATGAGAATATTATTGTTTTATGTATAATGATAAATGATCATACTTTTATCACTAATATTTTTATATATAATTATAGGAGTTATTTCATTATTTTAACTTATAATTATAGTACGATTTAATATAAATTAAATGATCATTTATAAAGACTATTTTTCAACGAGGGTCAAAGTTTGACATTTGACCACCAAAGTTATGGATATTACAAATCTGCCACGGCCTAGGGCTCGGGTCGTGACACGACATGTGCATAATACATAATACATAATAAATAATTAATTACTTGAGTTAATTTATTTATTTATTCAAACGAATATTATTATTCTTATGTGCACAATAATAATAATATGGGTGGATTTATTTCATCATAAAATAATCATATTTATTTAAGTTTACTATATGGTTTATTATTATCATTATTAAAGGAATTATAATGGAATTTTTGTAAAATGTGAATAGACCATAATGTCCATAAGTTCGAGGTTGGTTGAGGGAAAACTAGAGGACATTACAATATAATTTGAAATTTAATTAACTAATTAAATTTGAAATTTAAATCAGTTATAATTAGATCACCAGTTCTTTTATTTAATTTAAAAAGAAATAAAAGAAATTCCTTAATAATAAACTTGGAATCGATGTATCTCAACAAAGAAGAAAATGGTTAGTTTTCTCTCGATTAAGTATGTTTTCAGATCGTGTTTAGGGTATGGTCAAGTCTTGCAATCGAAGGAGAGGTTAGAGAGAAGGTAGGGAGAGGTTTTGGTGAGTTTTCTTGAAATTCTAGAGAGAGAAAAGGGGATTTCGGGTTTAATACACTTGGAAAAATTATGGGCTATTGTGAGTATTTTAGAATCATTCTTTAGGGTCTAAGGACAACATTGGACATGAAAAAAGGGGTTGAGAGGGCTGGATTCGAAAAATACCATTTTTGTTTTTGAAAAATGATGTTTTTGGAAGATTTCAAATCTAAGGGAACATGAGAGGTTCTGGGTTTGTTTGAAGTGTTTAGAAAGCTTATAGGGGCCCTAAGAAGTGTTTTGGACATGAAAAAACAGATCAAAAAGCTCTAAAATAAAATTTTGGATTTTGACCGCCATTTTTGGTGGTACACTAGTGATGGGGAAGAAGGTGGCAGTCCGACCACTTTTCTTTAATTTTTTGGTGCTTCGAGGGTTGTGTGAGGTGCTGGGATCTTGGGGAACAACTTCCAACCGGTTTGGAGTGTCAAAAACAAGCAGAAAGAGGAGTTAGAATCTCGCCGACGACGAAGAAGAAGAAGATTCCGGTGAGGGGTCGACGAACCCTTTTAGGGCATATCTGGATGTTTTTCTCTCAATTTTTTTTGTTTTAGATTCTACATAATTTTTGGGGATGTTTGGGGAAGTTTGAGAATTTTTCAAAATTTTCTTTAATTATTTGGTGTTTTCCAAAGAATAATTATGAAAAATACTTAGACTACTGTAAAATGTTTGAATTAATTTTGATGAGTTATTAAGTGTTAGGAAATAGTTATGAGCAGTTGGTTTGAGTGTTTGATTGTTTTTGTATTTATTTGTAATTATTTGATTTAATTCATAAATTAATTATGAAAATTACATAGGACATGCTTGAGTCACTATTTATAATTATGTGATGCTAAATACTGATTATAAAGTGATTTTGAACTAAGTTATAAGAATAGTTACTACTGTAAATATTTTTAGAATTGAATAGTTGATAATTGTAACATAAATGAGTTTAAATTAAAATAAATAGTATACAATTATTGTTTATTGTTTGGGCATTATTTTTATGATGTTATATGTTATTATAGTATTTGGAATTGATTTAGAAACATGTTATGGTGTTGGGTAATTATTTGATAATATATTGGTATTTTCACGTAATTTTAATAAGAAATTTTGTATAATAATTATGGTAATTATTATGTATGTTCACTGTAATTTTTCAAGATGTCTAATCTGATTATAAATGGTTAGGAAGCATGTTAGGAATTGACTTTAGTAATTATGGTGAGTTTTGGTTTTTTGTTGAATTATTATAAAAATGGGTAATTAAGCAAGTAATAGGAAGTTATTAAATTTTTTTTTGGAAAATTATGACTTCACTGAGTTAGTAGTGATAAATAATCTCAGGGCTATTGTATTTGAATTAAATGGCTTGTATGAATTTAATTGGTTATAAAATACTAGTTTTGACTAGAAGGGCGTTTTTGTAAATTTACACATAAATAGTGTTTGTATAAATGCATGCCTCAGGTGAAATATGTTTATATGTGGGCATGCAAGTCAATATTGTGAGTTTTAATGAAAAATAAATAGGGTTAGTGTGCTATGCAAAGTGGAAATGATTTTGCATTGTGTATTTTGGAATATAGTTTTCATAATAAGTTTCTGTGTGAAATTGTGATTTGTGTGCTTGAATGTATTTTGAATATGTCGATGTATTGTTGAGTGTCTAGGGTTTTGTCCTCAACAAAGAAACTCAGCGAGGGATTATAAAGAGAACAAGGGGATTCACATCATGATGACACAATGTCTCAAGAAATCGGAGTGTTACGACTAAAGCCAAAACTTTTAGAATCATCTTATTTTTTTTAAATATGAAATATATGATAAAATGATGCAATTATTTAGCAACGAAACATTGAGCATTTATTACTATTTGAGCATAATTATGTGTTGAGAAAACACTTTCTGATATAGAATCTATTGAAAGAAGGACAATAGGTCAGTTGTAAAATTCTAAATGTGATACTAGCATCCATGCAACACATGAAGGATAATGTAGGACCTTATGTAAAACATTAGTAGAAGGACTTCCACCAATACTTATACAAATTGTAGTGGTACAAGGAAGGCCCTGAAAAAAAAATTCTTTACAAATTCTTCAAAATCTTGTGTAGACTTGGGTTCAAACCTGTATAAAATATTAACAAAAGCAAGAAACATAAAAAATGTACAATCATAGAAAAGACCTAGCATATGACACAACGTAGATTATTAACACGTGGCAATAAAGAATGATCGAATGACATTAACTTTGTAGAAGTTAGTCAACTCTTGGCAAGAAGACAGAGACTCATTTCATCACACGACAATTGGTCAGAACTTAGCCAAAGATTTATTCAGGAAGACACTATTGATCACCTTATAGGAATGCTCGACTAGGCTGGTTGGATGTGTTCTATACATATGCGTGGACAGTTTATGAAGATATTTATTAGATATTTACCATTTCAAATGTATATTTATTATTTGCCTATTATTTTATTATTACTTGGCACGCAAGTTATGTAATGCCCATGACCCATTGGTGCAAGAACTCTAAGCCTATAAATAGAGGGCTTAGTGTATCATTATTCAAAAAGCTTATTTTGAGCACACTTGCATACACAAACATTGTATTTTCTCAAGCTTACGAAACTCAGTTGACTCTGGTTCATCTAGTCGTGAGTTTGAGATTTTCTATATTAATAAGAGTGTAAGTGGACGTAGGTCATTACCAATACTTGGGGCCGAACCACTATAAATTCTGGTGTTGTTTACTATTTTAGTTCAGTTCTCTATTTTTCATATCACAAATTTGGCTCAGTGTCGTTAGCCAAATCTGTGGTCAACAATAGTGACTATGTTTTTTGGGTTCCTTTTGAGAAAGTAAAAAAGGCAAATGCTTCCAAAATAGATACCCTTGTACATTTTATTTTGCAGGTTGGAGTAGATGTCACTACCACAATAGACACTTTCCATGACACCTTTTCATGTCTTGCACAAATGGTGTAGGACATGAAAAGTTTTGGATGACATTTCATATCCTACAATGGGAGACATAAAAAGTTTTAAATTTATGTCCAACAAAGCATGACATTAAATGTAGTGGGGGGCGTGAAAAAAATAAGTGTATGGGCATTCATGTCCCATAATGCAAGACATGAAATGCCTCTCTAAATAAACAAAACAAGTCTCACACTATTTAGAAACAACACAATTCCCCTTTCTCCCTTCTATAAATCAAATCCTCCATATTTCTAAACATAATTAATATAATAATAAAATATTTTAATTTATTATTATTTTATAATAAATAATTAATATTAATTATTTTATATAAAAGAAAGTTTAAAAGTTTAATTTTTTTAATTGGGGGACGTAAAATGGGGGTACTTTTCCAGACCTCGGATTCTGACTCGTGTAGGGGACGTGAAAAACCTTTCATGTTACCCTTGGAGAGCCCTAAATAGCCCAAATTGTAGTAGTGTATCAATGAGTTTGGGGTATTTTGGTACAAAATTAAATTGCTGTAATATTGGAGTGATGTTTAGAAACTCTTTTACATTTCCCCCATGCATTAAAGAGTCATTTTATGGGTGCTTTACAATAGAAAAATGGCCTCACTTGGGATATTTGAACATTTTTTTTTTGGTATTTTTGGTCAAAAAATATCATAAATATCTTGTAAATAATTTGGAGAGTGTTTTTCTTCTTCTTTCTAGGCGTTAAAAGGTGGCCGGTGTTGGAAATTTATGACTTTACACTTTCTAAATCAACAATGAATAATGAGAATAATTCAATATTACAAGAACCATATTCAAAGTATGCATACAAATCTTAATAATTAAAGAACTATATTCAAAGTATGAATGTAAATTTTGATGATCAAAGATTAAGTAATTAAATGAATATAACATGAATTTAGAAACAATTAATCATCAATACTAATAATAATAAACACAATCAAAAGCTAGAGTTTTAGAGAAATACAACATTTGAATTGAACAATTGAATCTTCAAACTTGGAGAGCATCTAAAGCCTTATACACGAGGAGTATCACTGTCCAAAATCTCTATTCCAAGCCTTCCCATTGTTGCTTGAAGCTTCACCAAGATGGAATGGGATGTAAGATTTTACAAGCCTTTGAAACACACACAAGTCAAGAAATTCTTGGTGAGTTTCTTGGAGAAAACTTATAATCTTTGAGAGTTAGAGAGCAAGAGAGGTTAGAGAAAGAACTAAAAAGTGCTGTAGCGCCCTACTAATCAGGACCGTTACACTGTGTATTTCAAATCGTACATAACTCACTAAATGAGTAATTTGGACTGAAGTCGTGCAATTAAAACTAGCCCAAGGATTATGTATTAAAAATTTTGGTCAACAACAACCATTTCATCAAAAGGTTTAAACTCATACATGGGATCCCAAAAGAGTTTATAAATTGACACATGAACAACATAAACACCAAAGGGCGGCCTAGGCGGGAAAATTCTGGGTTCAACCCTAGTTCCAGCTGTTAGGAACGAGTTTCCTAATACGCAGCGGAATGGTGGTGGGGTTGGCCCAATGTACAAATTTTTTTTGTAACATATTTAAAATACCTTTAATATGCGGATCTATTAATATACATACATTAATCATAAGCAAGTTAAGAATAGAAATCATACCTCTTAAAGTCTATCAAGTGTCCTTGCTATCTTTTCGTAATAAGAACGATCTTCCTATCCAAGTTGTTCCTAGGTACTCACAACAGGATCTTCCACAGCGTTCTCTACACCTCAAGAAGTGTGTGGGCACTTAGAGAATGAAGGATAGTTTATTTGTGATTCCACTTGATGTACTCAACACATGAGATCAAGAGAATATGCTTGAGAATTGGTTCTTTATTTTTCAGGGAGAGAAAAGTATCGTTCAATTTTTCACAGAGCGAATAGACTTAGTTGTCTTGAGATATATGAGTTTTTTTGTATATTTTATGATTAGTCAAACTTAAAAGAAAATATTCAAATTTAAAATATAAATCTGTAATCAACTTACAATTTACTTTTTATTTAATTAATTATTTTATTAATGAAAATATCCAAAAATTAATTTTTTGAATTATCCATTAATTAATTAATTAAATAAATAAAAATAAAAATCCTATCCTTGAAAAAATAGCAGTACACGCCACACACAGTTTTTGGACTGTGTGTGCACGTGTACCACCCCTACTTTTAGGGATATTTGATTTTTCTATTTTTATTTAATTATTTATTCAAACTACTTTGTCAGATAAGATCTAACAACCTAATAACTAATTCAAATTTGAATTCAAATTTAAATTAAATATATTTTTAACTAATTATAAAATATAATTAATTATTTGAATAAATATTAATCTTTTAAATTCAAATCCAATTTGAACTTATCAGATTATTATCTCCTACTCAAATAAAGATATTTAATTAATTCTACCAATTAATTAAATCCAATATTTTTGAAAATAAATATTTAATTTATTATTATTTCAAAAATTATAATTAATTAATAATTTAATTAAATTTCAAAATTAATTTAATTATATAATATAATTTTGAAAATTATACAATAATTAAATATTAATTAATTTTGTTAACTACAACTAATTAGTAATTAATTAATTAATCACTATTTTCATATAATTGCATATTTGGCCTGAAGAACAAATTTCTTCTTAAATATGTCTTTAAACTATTTTTCCCTTCATATAAACTCTTACATTGAATATTGTTGATAGAGCCGCTATGGGGACCTATGGACCTATAATTCCAAGCTCCGATAAATTTGAGATTATTAATTAAACTCTTTAATTAAATAATCTTAATTTATTAATCTCATGGTTCTTCCACTATAAATATGAGACTGCGCTCTTGTAATTATAGACATTTTATTTACTGAGTACTTTATAATTATAAAGTGTCCATTGATATACTCATTGCATACAAATTGACCCTCTAATAATGGTTCATAATTAATCGGGAATAAAATTACCGTTTTACCCTTTTAATTATCTCTTGTTTCCTTACGTACCATTGGCTTTACTAGTGAATGTTAATTCATAACTAAATTATGAATTTGAGCTCAATAACCTTTCAGTCCCAAAAGTTAACCCTTAAGAGAACCATTATTCAATCTCTTATGAGAAGGCATAGATTCCATATCTGTATACTATGTCCCCAGCCATCTACATTAATGAGTTCCCAAAACAAAAGTTTCTAGCCTGATCATTCTGACAGACCCCAACGAGTGAATAAAAGAACTCATATAACATAAACAAGAGTTCATAGTAACTTCAGGATTAAGATCTATTTGTATATGATCATCAATTGATATATTTAATTAATACTTTGAAACAATATTTAACTAAGTATTAATAAACATATCTGGTCCAGTTCTATATATTCTCTAATATATAAAGTACCTCCACT
This sequence comes from Humulus lupulus, assembly GCF_963169125.1. Lineage (NCBI taxonomy): Eukaryota > Viridiplantae > Streptophyta > Magnoliopsida > Rosales > Cannabaceae > Humulus > Humulus lupulus. Next base: position 188,680,269 of record NC_084793.1, on the reverse strand, counting down.
AAAGTGTCCTACCACACTAGTGATCCAGATCTAGATCACATGTATTCATAATACTAGTGGACCATACTTGCAGTAATTAATCTAAAGATTCCATAACTTTATTTTACTGCGACCTATTCAAGTTCATTTATCTCAAACACAATCCTCCCGTACCAATACGTGTTTGAGATCACATATATGAACTTAGGAATTTTTCTAATATTTACATAATATTATCACAGAATAACATAGTCCTTAAAATATATGCATAACGAATTCAATTTTTTTATTTATTTCATAAAACAATGTCTACTACATATGCTTTCAGGACACAATTCCCAACAATCTCCCACTTTCCCTAAAGAAAATGAGGCATCTCTCTCATTCCCATGTTTCTTACATGCTCCTTAAAATATTTTATGGATAAAGTCTTTGTGAAAGGATCTACAAGATTATGTTCTGAAGCTATCTTCATAACTACAACATCTCCTCGATGAACTATCTCTCTTAGAAGTGATACTTCCTCTCGATGTGCTTTCCCCTCTTGTGACTCCGTGGTTCCTTTGAGTTAGCTACTGCCCTACTGTTGTCATAGTATAGGACTAGTGGCTTATCCATATCTGGTACAACTTCCAGATCAGAATAGAACTTTTTGAGCCACACAACCTCCTTAGCTGCTTCACAAGCCTCTATATACTCAGCTTCCATGGTGGAGTCTGCAATGCTGGTTTGTTTAATACTTCGCCAGACTACCGCTCCTCCTCCAAGAGTAAACACTGATCCAGAATTCGATTTCTGACTATCTCTGTCTGATTGAAAATCAGAATCAGTGTAACCAGTGGGGTTCAGGTCTCCACCTAAATATACAAGCATAGAATTTGTAGTATTTCTAAGATACTTGAGAATATTCTTCACTGTAGTCCAATGACTCATTCCAGGATTGGATTGATAACGGCTGACTATCCCTACTACATAACAAATGTCAGGTCTTGTACACAACATTGCGTACATCAGACTGCCTACTCCTGAGGCATAGGGATACAGTCTCATGTCTTCCTCTTCCTAAGGTGTTTTGGGACATTGCTCCTTGGAAAGGAATACTCCAAAACGAGTTGGCATATCACCCTTTTTGGAGTTTTGCATATTAAAGCGTTCTAGCACCTTATCAATATAAGTTGCTTGAGACAGTGCCAAAGTTTTGTTATGTCTATCTCTAAGAATCTTAATGCCCAGAACATACTTGGCCTCTCCCAAATCTTTCATTTGGAATTGTTCAGCTAACCAGTTCTTTACCTTTGATAATGATGTTACGTCATTCCCAATCAGTAATATATCATCAACGTAAAGAACGAGGAATACTACTATACCATCTTTGATCTGTTTATAGACACAAGGTTCGTCAATGTTTTGTTCAAAACCAAACGTTTTAATTGTGTCATAAAATACAAGATTCCAAGATCTAGAAGCTTGTTTGAGTCCATAAATGGACCTAAGAATCTTGCAAACCTTTTGCTCTTAACCTTTTAATTCGAACCCTTCTGGTTGAGACATGTAAATGGTTTCGTCAAGGTAGCCATTCAGAAAAGCTGTTTTGACATCCATTTGCCAAATCTCATAATCCATGCACGCAGCTATGGATAAGAGTATACGAATGGATTTTAGCATGCCTACAGGAGAAAAGGTTTCTTCATAGTCAACCCCTTCTTTCTGTGTGTAACCTTTGGCTACAAGCCTTGCTTTGAAAGTATCCACTTTCCCATCTGCTCCTCTATTCTTCTTGAATATCCACTTGCAACCAATGGGTTTGATATTATCAGGTGGATCTTCAAGAACCCAGACAGAATTGGAATACATCGATTCCATTTCTTGGTTCATGGATTCTTGCCATTTGTCCTTGTCATAATCATTCATTGCATCTTTAAATGTCAATGGATCGTCTTTGTTTGTGTCAGACACAAGCATTTGAACTTCGTGTTCATAGCGTGTGGGTTGCTTACTAACCCTCCCACTACGACGAGGTTCTCTACTATTTTGACTAGAAGTAGCAGTTTCCTCTTGTCGTTTTTCATTGGTTGTTGCTGGTCCCTTGCAACTTCATTTGAGACTATCTCCTTCAAAACAACCTTACTGCGAGGTTTGTGGTTATTAACATAGTCATGTTCAAGAAAAGTTACATTTGTCGATACAAATGTTTAATTTTCTTTTGGACTATAGAAAATTCCACCTCTAGTCTCTTTGTAATATCCCACAAACATGCACACTTCAAAGCTTGATTCCAACTTCCCAGTCTGTGTGCAGGACACCCTCAAATTCAAAAATGGTGTAAATTACGTTTACAACCATTCCATAATTCTATGGGTGTCTTTTGGATAGAATTAAATGGAACAACATTCAATATGGATAGAGCACATTGAATCGCATAGCCCCAGATTGACAGTGGTAATGATGAGAAACTCATCATTGATCTAACCATATCTAATAACGTTCTGTTCCGTCTTTCTGAAACACCATTTTGCTGTGGCGTTCCAAGTGTTGTGAGTTGGGATTGAATGCCATGCTCACACAGATGGTCCTCTAATTAAAAATCCAAGTACTCTCCTCCTCGATCAGATTAAAGAGCTTTTAGTGATTTACCTAATTGCTTTTCAGCTCCTGCTTGAAATTCTTTGAACTTTCCAAAAGTTTCAGATTTTTTTTGCATTAAGTATAGGTAACCATATCTTGATTAATCGTCAATGAAAGTGACGAAGTATTCATAACATCTTCTTGCTTGTACATTAAGTGGACCGCAAACATCCGTATGTACTAGCTGAAGTGGTTCTATGGCTCTTGAACCTTTAACAGAGAAATGTCTCTTGGTCATTTTGCCGTCTAGACAGGATTCACAAATAGGGAGGGATCCAATAGATAGTTCTCTTAAAGGACCATCCTTTACAAGCCTATTTATTTTGTCTAGACCAATATGGCCCAATCTCAAGTGCCACTGATATGTTTCACTATCAGAATCAGTCTTTTGTCGTTTAATAGATCTAGGATTAGCTATTTTAAATAATTAAGAATTATATAAAAAATTTGTCATTCATTATAAGTATGTAAATTTTGTTTATCCCAAAGCATTTGCATAACAAGTAAATAGATAATTTCTTTAAATAATAACTACTTTATTAATAAAAGAAATAAATGTTATGCAAAAAATAGAAATAAGTTTCCAAACATTAATAATCAAAATTACTAATAATAAACTAAATTTCTAGGCTGTAGTTTTCATTGTTTACAGAAATCTAAAAATTTCTAAAACAAAATAAAAAAATTTAAATTGTTCAACTAACAATAAAATTAGTAAATAAAACTACTCTCCAACTCCTCCATCTCTTTACTTGCTATCAAAATCCTCATCAGTCTCTTCCTCCTTTTCAGGGTTCTGATTCTGCAAAAGGAAAAACAAAAGAAAAATAGATTAGTGGCATATATTTTTTTGAATCTACTATCCAAAAATTTGAATTTTATATTCATAGTATTTGAATCTACTATTCAAAGTTGAAAAATATATGTAAATCTTATTTACCTTTTTCGTTTGATATAAACGATGACACTCAGCAAAGACTTCCTCTGTCATTGCTCGCCACATCTCATGTGTTGAGTCATAGTGTATATATTTTTCCTTTGTTTCGTCAGGCATGGTTGAAAGCATGCAATAACGTGCCAACCGACCGGATTTCATCCAATTTGCATATTTTTCTTCTGTTTCATTGCAAGTAGCCAAAGGTGGTTCCGTTGGAGGTTTGTTACAGATGGTTGACATCATCTTTTTATAAGAAAAAATGGTCAACATGCCTTGAAACCAATGTTGCATATTTTCAGGTTCAAAAACCAAGGATTTGAGAAAGGCATCGGTGTGTAATTCACCAATAGACATATTTGCTGGGAATAAATAAATAAACTAAGATGAATTTATGCATATAATAAATATCAGTCATTTTCAGAATAGTAAACGTGATGCATGGATGCAACAATTGAAGAACACATAAAAAATAATTACTAGTTCCACGATTAATTAATTTGAACATTGATGGACCAACCTTAGGGTAGGTCAGACTAATTCCAAATTAATTTTGAGACAAGTTCTCAATTTATAAGGGAAAACTTAAATCAATATTTCTCTTTTGACTTATAAACAACCACTTGTTTTGTCAAGAATACACTAGTCCGCTCGAAAGCCTAATGTACCTTGTGAGTGTAACCCATTATTTTAGATCAATGACTTAACTCAAGAGTGTGCCTTAGGGTCAGTTAAACTTGAAATACATCATTAAATCCTATTCTTGAAAAAGAAGTTTGCCTTGAGAATAACACAGTCGGAAGCCTTCCTTAGGGGACACAAGCAATGGTGCTGCGAGGCCCTCTCCATGCTACCTCGGTGCTAACTAATAATGGAGACCATGAGACTTATTATCATAACTCCCTCTCCCACCCACTATTTTAGAATATGTGTTTTCTCAAAACATCCTATGCTTTTTAATTGGTTGTAAAAATAAAGTGATCTATTTTTACCAAATGATATTCTAATAATTACTAATCAAGTTAAGCAAAATTAAAAATATAGAATTATGCCCTAATTAATTCAATTTTAATTTGCTATAATTACTAAGAATACCATTTATAATTTAATAAAATAATTTTATTAAATACTAGAAATTAAACAACTTTTAAAATCTATTTCCGCTCTTGAACTAGTTAAAAAACTAGATTTATTATTATATGGTCCAACATATAATCACATAGGACAATCCTAAGGCATGTTTATACTCATGTGAGATGCATGCACAATTTTAAATACTGTGTGGGTTATATGTATGGCATGTCAAAAATGCATGATAAAGTATTAAACAATTTAATCACATTCAAACATTTAAATAAATAAATACTAACTAAATAAATAAATAAATGCAGGCCGGGTGTCTTGGATATTTCTAAAAAAATTACAACACTTGCAAAATTATACATAAAAATGTAAGAAACTCAATAAGACCTAAAGAGATCTCTTTCTTTAACTTTGGGCCTTCACAAGTAGTCTTGATCCATTAAGCCACTTATCCATTTAATTTTGAATTAAAATAAATTTTAATTATCTTAAACAAATTTTAAGAATAATTAACTTGGGCTTTAATGCCCGATAAGTTATTAGGCCCAGTTTTGAATTTGGGCTCATACAATTAATTCAAAATAAAACAATTTTAATTATGGGCTAAAATTAATTAAGACCATAATTTAAATGGATAATTTTAGATGCAAGCCCTAGGGTTTAGAAACCCTACGAGCGGCTGCATATGGTGGTTCAGCATGGGGCACGACAGCAGCTAGGAGGTGTGGCTGGGGCGCACAAGATGATGTTGGTGCCACAGCATGGGCGCGTGGGGCTGGTAGGCGCAGGGGCACGCTGGGCGCGCGGCTGGCGAAGGCGCAGGGGCGCGCAGGGCGTGCTGGACGCGCATGCAAGGTGCGCAGGGGTGCGACCACTCGGCTAGGCGAGGTGCGCATGATGTGCTAGCAGCAGCAGGCGTTGGGCACAGCTGGGCATGGGCTCGGGTTTCGGGGCACGTTACTTGGGGCTCGGGCCTTACCAAAATTTTTCAAATAATTTAACGCAAAAACTTAAATTACAAAAAATTCCTATGCCCCAAAATGGCTTACATTTTTCATCTAGAATTTTAAGAACAATTCCTAAACCCAAAGCACCATATAATTAATGACCCTTAAGAATAAACAATAATCATAGATACATCCATTCATTCACATATATGACAATAACATAAGAATGCATATTATGCCCACACAGTAATTAATGTATGGAGAGATTAATGACCGCTCTAATACCAATTGTTAGGAACGAGTTTCCTAATACGCAGCAGAATGGTGTTGGGGTTAGCCTAGTGTAAAAATTTTTTTTGTAACATATTTAAACTACCTTTAAATATGCAGATCCATTAATATACATACATGAATCATAAGCAAGTTAAGAATAGAAATCATACCTCTTGAAGCCTATCAAGTGTCATTGCTATCTTTTCGTAATAAGAACGATCTTCCTATCCAAGCTGTTCCTAGGTACTCACAACAAGATTTTCCACAACGTTGTGTGTTGGCACTTAGAGAATGAAGGATAGTTTATTTGTGATTCTACTTGATGTATTCTACACATGAGATCAAGAGAATAGGCCTGAGGATTGGTTCTTTATTTTTCAGGGAGAGAAAAATATCGTTCTATTTTTCACAGAGCGAATAGACTTAGTTGTCTTGAGAAATCTGAGTTTTTTTGTATATTTTATGATTAGTCAAACTTAAAAGAAAATATTCAAATTTAAAAAATAAGTCTGTAACCAATTTACAATTTACTTTTTAATTAATTAATGATTTTATTAATAAAAATATCCAAAAGCTAATTTTTAGAATTATTCATTAATTAATTAACTAAATAAATAAAAATGAAAATTCTATCTCTGAAAAAATAGCAGTACACACCACACAATCCATGGACTGTGCGTGCACGTGTACCACCCCTATTTTTAGGGATATTTGACTTTTCTATTTTTATTTAATTATTTATTCAAAATACTTTGTCAGATAAGATCTAACAACCTGATAACTAATTCAAATTTGAATTCAAATTTAAATTAAATATCTTTTTAACTAATTATCAAATATAATTAATTATTTGAATAAATATTAATCTTTTAAATTCAAATCCAATTTGAACTTATCAGATTATTATTTTCCACTCAAATAAAGATATTTAATTAATTCTACCAATTAATTAAATCCAATATTTTTTAAAATAAATATTTAATTTATTATAATTTTGAAAATTATAATTAATTAATTATTTAATTAAATTTCAAAATTAATTTAATTATTTAATATAATTTTGAAAATTATACAATAATGAAATATTAATTAATTTTGTTAACTACAACTAATTTGTAATTAATTAATTAATCACTATTATCATATAATTGCATATTTGGCCCAAAGAACAAATTTCTTCTTAAATATGTCTTTAAACTATTTTTCCCTTCATATCAACTCTTATCTTGAATAGTGTTGATAGAACCGCTATGGGGACCTATGGATCTATAATTCTAAGCTCCAATAAATTTGAGATTATTAATTAAACTCTTTAATTAAATAATCTTAATTTATTAATCTCATGATTATTCCACTATGAATATGAGACTGCACTCTTGTAATTAGAGACATTTTATTGACTTATTACTTTATAATTATAAAACATCCATTGATATAATCATTGCATACAAATTGACCCTCTAATAATGGTTCATAATTAATCGGGTATAAAATTACCGTTTTACCCTTTTAATTATCTCTTGTTTCCTTAAGTACCATTGACTTTACTAGTGAAGGTTAATTCATAACTAAATTATGAATTTGAGCTCAATAACACTACTACAAAAAATGGCAATTGTGTCAGTCAAACGCGTCAGTCAACGCAGTTGACTGACGCTGTTGACCAAAAATTAGCATTTGTGACAGTTAGGCACTGCCACAAATGATGGGGCAATTGCGTCATAACATACACTGACGCTGTTTAATCGGGCCGTTTGCGTCAGTGCCGCACTGACGCAAACGGGCCGTTAACAGCGTCAGTGGGGCACTGACGGTAACGGCCTGTTTGCGTCAGTGGGGCACTGACGCAAACGCCTAAGTGAAACGCGCGTTTCACTATGGAGCGTTTGCGTCAGTGCCCCACTGACGCAAACAGGCCGTTACCGTCAGTGGGGCACTGACGCAAACAACCCCAATAACCTAAATAAACCCTCATCGTCCCGTGTACAGACCCATTTACCTAATGTTCAGAAACGAAAATGCTTGAAAAACCAGAGAAACCAGCGGCGCCTCCTTCCACATTTGCTCACCTAGGTATGTTTTTATCAATTTTTTTTTCAATTTTAATGTAAAAATAATGATTTATATATGTTTATGTAACTTATATATAGTTTTTTATGAATTTTTTGTATAGATTTTGTATTTTTGAAGATTGTAGTTTGAAAACCCATAAACTTTCTTGGTTTTTTGGGGTTTTCTACATCAAGAACCCACATTGCTCAATTACCACAAGTAAGTGCAATTTTATTACTTTTTGTGATTTTTTTTTTATAAATTGACATAATTTCAGATATTTTAATTTTTGGATAGTTTTATATTTATGATTATGTAATTGTTTTAGGTTTAAACTTTGCATTTTAATATTTGATTTTTTTAGAATTTTTTTATTATAATTTATTTTATTTTTATTAACTTTTTTTTAATTTAATTTAATTTCGAATTTACTTATATAAATGAGTGTATATATATATTAACGGATATATTTTGTATAACTTTCATTTTATTAATTGTTTAGTTTGATTATTATTGGAAATTTTTTGTTTATATTTTGTTAACTTTTTAAATTTTGGGTTTAATTGGTTAAATATGTATATATTAAAATTGTTTGTTTTTTTAAGTTATATTTTATTATTGATTTAGTTAGGATATTTATAGTCAATTTTTCTTTATGTGATTTGTTAACTTTTTTTTTAAAAAAAAAAAACTTTATTTCGGGTTTAAGTATATGTTATCCAAAAAATTAGCATTGATGACGTGGCAAGTGATCCCTGGACACGTGGCTGACACCTGGAAAGGCTCTGCTAGAGTATCGACCAGAAGACGCATTAGAAGCAGTAAGCAACCTAGTCTTACCTGCGACCAGTCTGGTCGATAGTTCCGCATACAAAGCAACATTAATGAGAAGATCTTTGTAAATCCCGAATTTAACTCACACAATCTCCTGAGTATCCGATTATTCAGGAAAGAATATCTGTAACAATCTTTTGTAATCCCCCTTGGGCCTATAAATAGCAAAAGATAGCTCAAGGGAGGGACTTTTGGCTTTTGAATCATTTGAGACTAAAGTAATTCTCCTAGTGATATTGTATTGTTCTTGAGAGGTTAGTGAAACTCATTGAACCCTTGTTCTTTGATCACTCCTTTGGTTCTTAGATCAATAACAATCTAAGTGGACGTAGGTTATTACCAGATCCTAGGGCCAAACCACTATAAAAATATCGTGTTGTTATTACTTTTTGTCATTACGTTCTTCTCCACACATTCATTCATATCAAGCATATTCTGACTCCGTGTCAGTTGGCCAAATCCTGGGTCAACAGTATATAAATGAGTACATATAACAAATTATTTGTTTTCTTTAAGCACTTTATTGTTTATTTAGTTACAATATAGCTTTAATATATTTTTCTTTATAATTTGTTAACTTTTTTATTATTTTTTTGTTTATTGTTATATTTTAGTAGGTATTTTGTTGACAACTTTGTTGGTGAGATCAAGCTTTGGAGGATTTTATATTAGAGGTAATATTTTAAACCTTAATGTATAATTAAGATATTGAACTTAGTAGAATGTACGAATTATAAAATAGTGGAGATAGGATCTGGGATTGTGTGCTGCGGTGATATAAGGTTGTAATTGTGCATGTTTGATTGATTACTTGATTTTTTGTATTTATGTGATGAATATAGGTTTATTTAAATTTTTGGAAATATGATAGAAATAAGAGAAATGCTGCCTAATTTTTTGTAAGATTTAGTAATTTGAGCAAGTTGGTGAGGAAATTTTAGTTTAAGTAGGTTTAATACTTAGAAATTTAGAACACACAAGAGTACATATATTAACTTTTATAGTTTTGATCACAAATGTTAACTCTAGATAAATGTTTTAAAAAAATTATACTGTTGTTTTTCTGTTTCTGGTGCTGATTTTTTTTATCAAAATAGGTCAGGGAAATTGGCATAAACATTTGCAATTTCGCTGGTTAATACTTTATGTGACAGTGCCCAACTGACGCAAAAAATATTCATTTTCAACATTTGTGACAGTGCCCCACTGACGCAAACCAGAGTGTCATTTGCGTCAGTGGGGCACTGCCACAAACTGGCATTTGTGGCAGTGCCCCACTGACGCAAACACCTGGCATTTGCGTCAGTGGGGCACTGCCACAAATGCCAGATTTGTGACAGTGCCCCACTGACGCAAATGCCAAGCGTTTGCGTCAGTGGAGCACTGCCACAAATGCCAGTTTGTGACAGTGCCCCACTGACGCAAATGACACTCTGGTTTGCATCATGGGCAATTGCGTCACATATCAAACTGACGCAAAAAATCAATTGTGGCAGTTATAAATTGACGCAAATGGCCTTTTTTGTTGTAGTGTAACCTTTCAGTCCCAAAAGTCAACCCTTAAGAGAACTATTATTCAATCTTTTATGAGAAGGCATAGATTCCATATCTGTATACTATGTCCCCAGCCATCTACATTAATGAGTTCCCAAAACAAAAGTTTCTAGCCTGATCATTCTGACAGATCCTAACGAGTGAATCAAAGAACTCATATAACATAAACATGAGTTCATGGTAACTTCAGGATTAAGATCTATTTGTATATGATCATCAGTTGATAGATTTAATTAATACTTCGAAACGGTATATAAGTATTAATAAACATATCTGGTCCAGTTCTATATTTTCTCTAATATATAAAACACATCCACTAAAGTGTCCTACCACACTAGTGATCCGGATCTAGATCACATGTATTCATAATACTAGTGGATCGTACTTGCAGTAATTGATATAAAGATTCCATAACTTTATTTTACTGTGAACTATTCAAATTCATTTATCTCAAACACAATCCTCCCATACCAATACGTGTTTGAGATCACATATATGAACTTAGGAATTTTTCTTATATTTACATAATATTATCACAGAATAATATAGTCCATAAAATATATGCATAATGAATTCAATTTATTTATTTATTTCATAAAACAATGTCTACTACATATGCTTTCATGGCACAATTCCCAACACCAGCAAGTATTCTCAACCGTGGTAGTCGAGCAGGCCGCATATGTACACTCTACCCTTGAAGCTCTCCCACTTAGAGCTGGTCCAGCTATTCCTTGCCCTTACTTGCACCATAGAGCACCCGTGAGCCGAGGCCCAACAAGAAAACCTCATAAGGCATAACAATATCCAAATATTCAAAAGCACTAAACACATGTTGTAACGCCATGCTTTTCAGGTACCTTTAAAATGACTCGGGTCGGGATTGTTTTCCCCGACTTTTAAATAATATTATATTTGTTTGGAATTTATTTCCATGAGTTTTTGCTAGCCAAATTATGAATTGTGTGATTAAAAGTCAAGATAAGACTTTCGATATTGGACATACATAAAAACCCTAATCAGATAAAAATCTTGGAAAAGAAAATGATAAACTATGGAAAATATATTTTGGGCATAAAATAAAATCATAAAAATTAAAGTTTGGTAAAAAATAATAAACTTAAGAGGAAATGGAAATTTTAGGGCATTTTGTGTTAAATGCTTAATTTTTTTCCTAATTGTGCAATTTTATTCCATAAATGGACCTTAGGTTAAATTGTATTGTGTGATTAATAAAATTGAATGTGAGAGACATTTAATTTAATTATTATGTGTTAAGTTTTGTTTATTTTTTAAAAAACTTTATAAGAGTGAAAAAGGTTATAGAAATTGATTTAAACTTTTAATCACATCTAATTAATGTTAATGACACAAAGTGACATAAAGTAAAAACACTAAAGTGTTTTAGATATTTTTAAAGTTGTCTATGCTCTTCCATCCTCCCAACCGACCCTCTCCTCTTCCCTCACTCTCATTTTGTTCAAAAATTTTCGCTAAGTTTTCTCACCCTTTTCAACTACCAAAAACACTAAGAAACCTAGGAAGCTTAAGCTTTGATCTTGGAAGAGTTTCCCTAAGGTAAAAGTTTCAAAAACTTGATTTTTATAAAGTTTTTAACCATATATCTTTCTATAACTAACTATATATGTTGTTGGGGGAGTTGGTTTAAGGTTTTGAAAGTGTTTTGAAGGTTCTAAAGCTAGTAGAAACATCAAAACCTAAAGCAAGAACAACAAGAGGTAAAAAGTTTACTTTTTATTGTTGTTTTTGTATGGTTTTTATTTTTAAGCATTATTTTATGTATTTAATTCTTAAAGTTTCTTATTGGTGATGTAATAAGGCTATGGACGTTTCATGATAATCTTTATGATGCTTGAATGTTGATTGCGAAAATAGGACCCAAAATCCCCAAATGTTTTTGTTGAAAACCCTAAAACTGAAAAATAAGGTTTTGAGCCTTGACTTCCAAGGGGTCAACCATCTACTCTATAACTTATTTTATAAAAATAAATTATACTGTGATGTTGTTGAGATGGAATACATGAATTTGAGCTTTTGAAAAACTAAAAAAATGTTTAGAAATGAGTGAGTTATGCTATTTCAAAGTTTAGGTAAAAAACTGTTTTTTCGTATTCTTAATTTCGGGACCAAGTTTGGACAAGCACTGTATAGGGAAAATGAATCCATTTTTTGCTAAAACTTGGTGGCGATGGTTTTGGCATACCCTAGTATCCGTCTATAAAATTTGATAACAAAATACTAAATGGTTGGAGAGTTATTAAGTGCCAAAGTTTGGAAAAAATAAGGACTTGAAAATAATGTCATTTTTACCTCAATGCTTGAAAAATGTTTTTACCAATAAAAAATGCTTCTTTTGACCTAATATTTTACAGAGACCTAAATGGCATACCAAAGATTGAATTAGAAAATTTTGGTAACAATTGGGTAAGAAAATTTAAAGTTATGACCTAACAAAGTATGTAGTTAAAAATGTAAAAAATGAGGTTTTCACACTTAGTGAGAATTATTTTTATTCTTTCTAAAAATAAAAGATTTAATTTATTAATAAATTTAATAAATTAAAACAGGGTTTAAAACCCTATATTTTGAGAAAATAATTAAGTAAATTATTTTTAGTAAGTAAACTTGATTAATTGACTTTAGAGAATTAACTAATCAAGATAAGCAATTATTAACGATTTTCCTAATTAAGTTAAAATTAGGCTATTTTTTTTAAAACAGCTTTTAGAGATTAAAACCTTAAGAAAAATAAAAGGAAAATCAAGAGATTATTTTCTTGAAAAATAATTGAGGAATTTAATTAGTATTTTCTGGATATGATGAGTGCCATAATTAATCTAAGCATACTGTATGGATAATTACAATATTGGCTAAGTATAACTGGACTATACGTTGGAGGGTGAAATCCTACTAAGAGCTAAAGACTCCAGGCAAGTTAACTTCTATTGTGTGGCTACAACATGAAACGACTAGTGTAATGTATGTTAGTATAGAGACACATGCACATGTATATACTGTCATAGAAAGTTTACATAGAGACGTTAATCTAGTAGGTGCTGATTAAGAAAATATGACCGGCAGATATCTGTTATATCCTAGACGACTGATCCCCGTCACACTGCTTGTTTGATTTTATTATGTTCGGTTCACTACCATGACGAGTGGCCAAGAGGTAAGGATTGCTGGTTTAAACCTAGGGGTGCCAAAACGAATGGGACCTAGCATGCTTACTTAATTATTGAACGGTTAGAACCTAAGCAAGTGCTCTGATAAGTTATTCCCGAAAAGCAGTCGTGAATATTGGCCATTCAGTGAGAGTGCCTAGAGATACCAGGGGTTGCCATGTTTGAGTGAGGTTGGATATCCTAGGGGCAACTACTCGCCAACACCACTATTTAACATAGAAGTCTTTGTAAACCCGTGTAACTTCGATTACACTCTTGAATAGTAGCAATGCCCTAGGTAACTTGATGGTTACCCTTGTGAGTGACTTACTTTTTGATAAGTAGCGAAGCCCTAGGTAACTCGATAGTTACCCTTGATGGGAATATTTATTGGCTAGGTCTTAGTGTTGAGATTCAGTTCTCCCCTATTGATTAGCAAATATGTTGGAGGGCGTGGTACGCCCAAATTGTCGTAAATTGTCGAGTGTTGGTTTCAAATTATATGGTGATGTGGGTGTTCTGAATAAAAGATATGAACCAGATCTGAATTTTTTGGGGGATTACTTAGCATTGAACCTGGAATATTTTTTAGCACTAATTTTTGGACAAGCAAAGTGATTTCATTTCCATAATAGAAATGGAGTTTAGTTATGTTTTATGGTGGTTAGTGGGATCTATATTGATATTTGTGGATGTTGTATTGTCTTTTGGTAGAATACATGTACTTTTGGTTATATTATTGATACATGTTACCCTAGTCGAGATTTTTCATTTTGATGTTTATTTTGAGCTCAATTCTTGGAAAGATTGACTTGTAATTATTCTAAAATTGATACAATTTTTTGAATGGAAAACAAAGTCAAGCAATCACTGATGACAAAAGTATTTGTTATTGTATGAGACACGATTAGACAAAATATTGTGTTGAACCTATTTCGAGGATTTTAAACCATGGAATTTGGAGAAAGGAAATTTAGGTTTCTATGCTTAGTGGGACTCATAATTAAAAAAAAATATGTCACCCACTATTGACATAAAACAATTATGATACTCTTTCATTATTTTCCCAAAATGCCCCTGACATATTTTTAGCCAATCTCTTCATCTTCTCTCTTCTCCTTTCCCTTTCCCTTGAAGAAAATATCCATGGGTAAGGTAAGTATAAGAGAACTCAATGTAATGGCAAGTAATTATCATTTAAGATACTAATTATTGCATTTCGAATAGATCTGGGTATGGTTTTTGGATTTTTTTTCTTTAGTTTTTAAACTCTGAATTTTGCAGAAAATCTAATTTGTTCAATGGTGCTCGATGCCAGCTCGATGAGACCTTCAAAATCAATATTTTCATGAAAAAATTGACTTTGCTCAATGGTTGCTCGATAGTTGCAAGAATCACATTGAGCACCATCAAGTAACTATCGAGTAATATTGAACAACCATTGAGCAACTATCAAGCAAAGTCAATTTTTTTTCATAAAAATATTGATTTTGAAGGCCCCATCGAGCTGACATCGAGTACCATATATGCATTTTGAACATATTTGGGTATGATTTTTAGGTTTTTTTTTTCGTAATAGATGTGAAACTCTAAAATTTGTAGAAAATCAACTTTGCTCAATTTTTTTAGTCTCCATGGATAATAAAGAGATAAGAGAAATGGACGAGGAAAACTACAAAAAAAATGGAGGATGGTGCCGAAGTTATGGAGGTTTTTTTTCAAAGAAATTTGGTGGTGATGATGGTGTGGTGACGGCTGCCGTGTCTCTCTCAAGAGAAAGAAAGAGTGAACCCAGGAGAGGAAGAAGATAGAGGAAGCGTGAGGCTTAAAAAATAGGAGGAATATTATTTAAAATAAGGCAAAGAATAACATCATTTTTTAATGTTAGTAATGTCTATTATATTTTGGATTTATGAGTCTACATGATGTATAAAAACTCAAATTTGCATTTGGAGAATTATATTGTTGCACACTAATTGGTATGGTGCAAATTATATGGGTTCTTTAATCATAGAATTTTTTATTTTTTATGGGGGTTTAGAATTTAAGAAAATTTATTTTGATCATACAAAAGTTTCTAGTGTAAAACCTTAAGATTTTATATTAATGGGTGATAAGGCTCTCGCATATGCAAACTTATAGAGTTGTTATGGTCATTATGGAACCCTTATATTCACTATTCACTTTTCATAATCCAAGATATTTGATTGTAAATGTTCTCATTTTTTTTTGTTATTGCCTTTGGTTTAAAAGATTCATGTAAGTTCTTTCATAAATGTGATTTTGGTTCAAGTTATGGGTTGATAGTTTGAGAAGGGATTTTGTACCTTTGTGTTCCTATATAATTTGTTTTTTTTTTTTTTTTTTTGCTTCCACTATACTCAATCCCTTTTGATTATCCTATTTATCAAATAAGTTTTTGTTGTGACTTCATATTGGACAAATGAAGATACTTCTTTGTTTAGATCATAGTGGTGTTTTCCAAACTTGTGATATCTAGATACTACTTTTGTGGAGTATGTTCGTAGAAACACAAGTTTAATATTGTCCATACCTCATATTGATCTACTTATTAAGAAGCACCTTGTAGTTCTTGATCTTTGTTTCGATTGGATCACTGAAAGTATATTGTACTTTATGTTGTTAAGAAGCTTATCGTTAGGTTTAGGCCTTATACATTTAATGAGAGGAACATTTGGGACATTTGAAAGTCAATCACACGCACATATATATAATTTGGAATTTTAGTCATTATGGTCATGACTAAATGTCTCAGAAGAAAGAAATTTTAGATAATCTACTTTGGAAGTTTTTCATTAAAGATTCCTTTTATGGTCTATTGAACCTTTCAATATTTGTTATGGATTTAAGCTTCGTTACAGGTTTTATATTATTTTAAATAATATAATGTTATATTAAATAATGTGATTTGTCACATCTTGTAACATATTATTGAGAGTTACAAAATTGGACACATGTGTGTGCTCAAATGTAATATATTTTAAAGTTACAAAATCAGTTACAAATTTATAACTCTCAAATATTACCAAATAATATGTAGATTGAGAGTTACACATTTGTGTTTGAATTTCATAGAGCCATTATGTAATATGACTATTGAAGACACGTTTTTAACTCTCATGAGATGTATGAAGGTTACAAAATCATGTGGGAAGAGATTGCGACATTTTTTTGGAAAATTAAAAAATTGGAAGTTGAAATTGCACTGTGGCCACGGCCTGGGGCGCTGAAAGCCTTTTCCAATTTTGTTTTTTCTCCAATTTGAACGGTTTTAAAGTAACTCCAAAATCTTCATTTTAATTCCATAAACATTCAATTAAATATTGGTAACAGTCATGGAGGTTCGTGGAATTTGAAATTCAAAAGGTATCTCAAACTCTATAAATAGGAGCCTAATGCTCACTTGTAAGATACACCATTTTTTATCCACAAAACACTTGGCTAGAAAATACACCATAGAGGCTGGATAATTTGAGAGAGCTATTTCCTTGTGAGATCCCTTAGTGCTTAGAGAATAGGGGGAAATAAGCTTTTGGACAAAGGTTTTGAACCTTGTTCAAGTTGCTGATCCCCACTACTCTACACTTTGGTTGTGTGAGAGTTTGTGTTCATTCTTATTCTTCTTGTTCTTATTTACTTGAATTATTATTGTTTTGAGTTTGTGATCTTCCTCTTCTACATCATTCTATTTACTTGTATTTTGAGCAATTGAGTTGAAATATTACTTTTATCAAATACCTTGTCTATTGTATTCTTGTTTAAAGTTGTATTTTGTTTTTCTATATTTCCATTGAATATAATATATTCTCTAAATGGAAGGAGAAACCATACAAATCTTGTGAAAAGATAGTAAGATAATGTAATGTTCTTCTTTATTTTTTCTTAGAAGATCTAATGGCTTTCATATAGTGATGGAGATGAGTAGAAGAAAATTTTATAAATGAGGTTCATTATTTTCTAATCTTCTTTGTTTTTTAAAATATAGTTGTTAGATTAGAAGATACTTCAACATCTTGAGTTTTTGCTATATGTGATTAATTAACATATTGTGTGAATAATTCTGTAGTGGATTATTGGGTTATGTGCTAACATGTTATATAATTGTCTTATTTTGTGATAATGAGAAATTATTAGAATGATAATTTTATGATCTTTATATGACATGTATAATTATATTGATTTTGTGAATCAATAGAAATGTGAAATCATATGTGTATGTATTTGTGATTTATGTTTACCATAACATAAGTGGTATGTGTTGACAATTATGTAAAATTATATTGAAATATAGTCATGCAAATATTTGTGAGATTTCAATAGGTTTTATCCTATATTATTGTTGGTATGTGATTTGTAAATAAAAAGAATTATTTGAGAATTTTAATTTTCTCATTTAAGAGATGAGCATCTCATTTTATGAGATAAGAAACGATGAACCTAAGGGGGTTACATCTTTTAGTTGTTGTGTCTTGCTATTGCAAGAAAATATTGGATCAAGGTGGATCCAAAATTTTGAGAAAACATATTGTCCAATAGTCTTGGAGTCTAGAGTGTGGTCAAATGAAATATATTTTAGAATTATTTAGTGACAACAATTCTTATATATTCAATGTCTCAATGAGGAGACATTGGGAAATCGGAGAAGCAATTTTGAATCTTAAAACCAAAAATAGTGAATGAATTGATGAGAATTTTGTTCATTTTGGTTAAAGGTAATAAAATGGTGATATGATTAATTTAATCTCAATGAGAGGACATTTTTAATTATAAACAAAATTTAAAGTATAAGAAATCAAAGTATTTAAATAAATCAATGATGGTTTATTTTATTTGATTTAAAGTGTTTAAAAATTGAGATCTTTAATTTGATTTTCATGTGAAAATCAATGGATATCAAAGTGGTATTTTCAAAAGAATCTCAAAAAGACTCTTAATGCACAAAAATTGTTTAAGTAATTTTGAGATTATTTAGACAACTAAAAATGAAAATTCGTGATTATTTGCTTGAGAAATTTTCACATGACATCTGGTGACATATTTCATTTTATGAAATATAAAAGAAACCAAACCAAGTGAAGGTTACTTCCAAAGGGCTATATCTTGCTTCAGCAAGTAAATAAATCAAAATAAACTAACATTGATGTTTTGTTTATCTTATTCTATTGAGAGTTTATCATGTGGTGTTGACGCGGTTTTTCGCCAACAGTTAGATTTAGAAATCTAATAAGAGTATTAGTGCTTATTTGTAAACCATAATGAACTTATATGAATCCTTTCGTACACACATAATTTTACGTGGTTCAGTGGTTAAAATCCACCTAGTCCACGAGACAATATTATTTCTCTTCTCTCACAATTTTGGCAGAGTTTCAGTATTACAAAAAGACAGTCCCTTTTCCTGTCCATTATCCAAGATATTTATAGTGGAATTTCCTGGATAGGTTTGGCTAACTGTGTGCATAAATATGGTATACATTTAATACAGATAATTCCCATTTATATAGGGATATGATTGACTAAAAGAATATACTCATGTTATCTCGAACAATAAATAATAATAATACAACTTGGGCATTAATGAGCGTATAGAGTGCCTCCGAGTCTCTCGGTATCCTTCAGTATGAATCATGACCAGGTTTCCACGAGTTGAACACATTCAGAGTGCCCTAAAAGGGATCCAACCACTACATGTCTCGAACTAGACCGTCATCTTAAGAGGTAACTAGCCAATTACCTGAATGTTGTGCTGTCAAGTCCTAACTCGAGCTGCTCACATCATCATTAGTTAGATGTTCTACTCGTCTGCTTTTTCGGTATAATCATTTGCCAAATGTACCCCTAGCTGAGTGATTAAACTCGTGCTAATTTTTAGGGTACAACATTTACCCCCCAAGCTCTTGCTCATGCTTGACATCATCACTTTCTGACACATACAGTAGGGGCTTTTAGGCTTCTGTCATGTAAAAATGTACCTGCTTAATACTCGAGTGTTGAACATGTGGCCGTCTATAATTGGCGTCTGTTCGGGTTTCGAGGACTGTGGCAACTGTCCTGTCAACTTTCTACTGCCACACGGGTCATTTAATCTTGGCCTTTGGATCTTGAGTTGACCCAATCGGATGGTCCGAATTAATTCCCAAAGTTTAGGTATAAATAGGGAGCTTAGACCTGAACCTTACCACCTTTGCATTCAAAAACTTTCCTTTCAGAAACAAAAATCCCATTTTCTCTCAAGCCTTTTCCATAAACCTTCACCGCCCTCTAGTTTCTCAAAAGCTCTCAAGCTCCTGCCTGTGGACGCATTAATCATTATCATCGAACAAATGTATAAACTGTAAGTATTTTCTCTTCTGACTTGAATCTTTCACTTCTTTATTTTCCAATGTGCTTTTTACTTCGAAAAACATTTTTTGTTCAATACCATTTCGTGTTCTGGCCATGTTTGAGTTTAAATACAGTTCGGTTGAGGCTAAAAGAACGATACTAGGTTTGTTTAGAAATAATATATTCAAAAACTGGGCAAATTTTCTGGGTTTTACAATGAAAATGTCACTGGTAAATCGATTAGGATACCTGTTTGGGTGTAGAAGTTGAGAGGTTTTTAGGTTTGGCTCTGAGTAGCTTAAGGGTCACGATTCCTTAAGCGATTTTTCATTAAACCTCTTTCAAAAGAAAAGTAGTGGGCCTGACGAGTCTGACACATGAATCTCGAAGTGTCAGGGAATTTCCCGAATTCATAGCGTGTGGCCTAGGACTACGCGTGGAACCACGCATTGATGTTATGACATATCTTAGCTCGTGTAAATTTTTATTCGTCAAAAGTAAACCACTCGAACCATCCGGTCACTGTACCTTTTTTTCCGTAGCTAGTAATTGTCTTAGGCCGCCATTAATAAGTCGCTTTGTCGCTAGGCGAGCTAAATCATGGCCCCACCAAAGAAAAACGTCGCAAGCTCCTCTAATTAGAACAAGAATAAAGGCAAGCAGATCGCGATCAAATCTCCAATTCCTCATTTTGGCCTAGTGGTGGAATGGGAAATTGTTGTCGACCCCAATACTTTTTTCGAGGCTGAGCACATCGTGTCCCGAGTAACGTTGCAGGGGAAAGTGAACAAAATACTGCTGAGCCATGGGATCAAGATGGAAATTGATGGCCTCCTCGCCCGACCTCCGTTGAAAGGAGAGCGAAGTTACGCCCCTCTGCAAGATGACTTTGGGGCTTGGAGTGATGAGCATCTGAAGGCAGGTGCCTTCCTCCCTTTAGACTAGTACTTTGTGGATTTTCTGAACTACGTTTAACTGCCTCTGTTCCACGTCCCCTTGAACTCGTATCGACATTTGGCAGAGTTGAAATATTTGTTTATGAGGCACGAGTGGGAGGTCCCCACCTCGACAGATATTATGTACTTCTTCTGCCTCAAGGCCAGTCCTGATCAAAAAGGGCGAGGTGATGACTTTTACTACCTCACTCACTTTCCCAACTCGACATCAGTCATTGACCTGTCCAGCCACCGAAATGACTATAAAGACCAGTTCTTTATGTCAAATGGGTTCAAGAATTGCGATCACTGATACTTCAACCGCCCTCGTAAGTCTCCTAACTTTATGAATTATGTACGCGAACTCTTTTATCATTTTCATTATTTTTTGTTTAATCCTTCTAACTGAGTTTGTTTCTTGTGCAATTATATTCAAGAGGACAGAGCGGTCTGAGACCCTTGGCAGTCAATATGAGACGCTGTCTCCTCTTCCTTTGAAGGAGAAAGACTTATGTCAGGTAATGAATGATGCTACCATGGTGACCTATAATTTGATCAGCAAAGGCCAGACGCTGGCTAACAGGTCCCGAGGTCCACCTCCCTTTCTTCTCGAGCTCCCCCCTCCTCAAGAAGTCTTGCCTGCCATTGAAGACACTAAGGAAGAAGAAGACGTGGCACCGCTGGTGTGCAAAAGGAGAGCTCCTGAAGATAAACAGGGTCTTGATCCAGAGCAAGTTGCGTCCGGGGCAGCAGCCGGCACCTCCAGCCAAGGTAACCCTCATAAAGAACTAGACCGAGCTGTTGCCAGTTTTAGGCTAATTCACGTCAACCCCCATCAGCTCGTTAGTCGACATCCTACTGACCTGGACCTGAACACAACACTTGTACAGTGTGTGGATCATCTGCTGATACGCTATGATCATAGCTACCCTAGATGCACCATTGTAGGCCTTCCTTACATCGGGGTGTATTCACCCCCAGCTTTAGGCAGTCTATAGATGAGTCTAGTCCATAACCCCAAACTGATTGTAGTAGATTCCTCCCCTAGCTCGGAGGGTAGGGTTCTTACTCTTGTTCTTGTCGTTACATTACTTTGACTAATTATCCCTTGTATCTGAATCTTGTGCTCGTTCTTTTTCAGGTGAAGAGATGGACTTGCGAGACGCCTCGAGTTTAATAGGTGCCTTTAAAGCTGGTGGGGCCGGAGTTGGGCCCGTGTTGAAGAGGCCTAGATTTCCAAAGAAACACGGCTCCAGGTTTGGAACTTCCACCGAGTCTCCAGTCAAAGACAAAGGTACCAGCTCCACCCGGGAACAACAACAATAGACTCAGCCCCAGCTCCGGTGACAATAGTCATGGTTCTCGAGGCTCCTCCTCCTCTCCCTCGACATGTACCTCCTTTAGTTCCTCAAGTTATCCAAGGCGAAGCTCCCTTTGTTCAGATCCTAGTAAAGCCACTCGAGTTGGTGAGGATCCCCGAAGTGTTTTGGGGGAATGTATATGAGATGGTGAGCCATATGGTGGACCATGCGTATAGAGCCAATGTCAAGGACTTGAGGGCCATGGAGGAGCATACTCCCAAAGACATTCTTGAGTCCACTATGGGCATGAACATCACTGTGAGCCCCTTTCATTCTTCTAGCATTTATTTTTCTTTCATTCTCTTTTTTTTACTAACCTCGACTTGGCTTTTCCTTCTATAGTCTATTCTAGCTCAACTCCATGGAATTTATCGGGTTCGAGCTAGGAGTGATGAGCTCCAAGCCACCTTGATCACCACCCAAGAAAGCGAGCGGTCCACTAAAGTCACCCTGGTCTCCTCCCAAGAGAGAGAACGGGCTGCAAAGGCTGCCCTGATTGCTAAAAATCATCTCGTGGAAGTGAGTCATCGATTGGACTAGTTGCAAGCTGAGAATGAGGGCCTCAAAAAGGAGCTTGGGGAATCATCGAACTCAATGGAGGAGATGCTTTACCAGTGTTGGGCTTTCAACTAGAACATAAACTTCTCTTTCATGGAGACAGGGTTTTGGGAACCTTATCTTGCCAAATTCAAGATTCGATTCTCATAAGAACCTTCTGAGACCGTTGAGGCTTTTGATGCCGCTGAAGGGGATGGTGAGGAAGTGACATCCTCTGAGCGAGTCGACAGAGCTCAATGATGATTTTTTTTTCCTTTATTTCATATTTTGTAACTAAGTCCTTAGGGACTAAAACAATCGCCTTCGGGCTCAGGTCAAGGTTTTTTTTTCTTTCCTTGAGATAACTATATTCTTTTTTAATACATATTTAATTTGTGATCTATTCGTGTTCCCCTTAATCTATTATTTTCTCATGCTTGTGAATTCTTGGATTCTTGTACACTCGAAATCTTAGGGGTTTTCTTTCGATCGGGATAGATTTTTGATGGTTCGACTAACTAATTTTAGTCAATATCTTAGTTGTATCCAAGATTTTTCCCATCTAATTGTGTTATAATTGTTAGGAATCAGGCCTCGGACCTGGTCGTATCCAGGGGTTTTAGTAGGCTTAATAGTATTGTACCTGTTAGGAATCTAGCCTTGGACCTGGCCGTATTAAGGGTTTTTAGTCTGCTTAATAGCATTGTACCTGTTGGGAATCAGGCCTCGGACCTGGTCGTATCCAGGGGTTTTATTTTAGAAATTTCTCAAAATTAGTTTGTGTTCAGAATTTTGAAAATTTGAGCTGTAAAAAGCCGTTGAATAATCAATTTTTCCAAACTCTAAGTTTCAGATTTCATCCGAACAGGCTGAACTCTTATAAAAGCTTTCTTCAGTTATGTGCCCCCCAAGCAAACAGAACTTATAAATGTTCTAGGTTGCTTTTACAAAGTGAGCCCGTGATAATAAAATGATAAAATTGATTACGTAATAATCCAATTGTTATTAAAATGAAATAGATTTTATAGATAAGCCTTACATAAGCAGTAATTCCAAAAACATTAAAGACAACTAAATTATTGATAGTACTTTTTGAGGTGTAGGGCATTCTAGGTCCATGGAACTATTTCTCCACTTAATTGGGCTAGCTTGAAACTCCCTACGTGCAAGATCTCCACGATCTGGTACGGTCCTTCCAAGTTTGGTCCTAACACACCGTCCTTGGGATCTTTACTTGCAAAAAACACCCTCTCGAGAATCAAATCACCTAATCCGAGTCTGTGTCCTTTTACCTTCGAATTGAAATAGTGAGTGATTTTTTGCTGATAATGGGTGAATTGTAATTGAGATGCTTCTCGTTTTCCCTCGATTAGATCAAGGGATGCACTAAGTAGCTCGTGGTTCTGATCTTGATCAAAGGTCTTATGTCTGTGGGTCATCACCAGCGCCTCAATCGGGAGCATAGCCTCGCTTCCAAATGTCAGAGAAAAATGGGTATATCTTGTGGAGGTCCGATGTGAGGTTCTATAGGCCCACAATACTTGTGGGAGCTGCTCGAGCCATAGTCCCTTGGCTTCATCTAATCGCTTCTTTAAGCTCACCTTTAGGGTCTTGTTTACGGCCTCGACCTACCCATTAGCCTGCGAGTATTCTACCAACAAAAAACTCTTGATTATGCCGTATTTTTCACAAAAGTTTGTGAATAGATCACTATTGAACTGAGTTCTTTGTCAAACACGATCTTTTTTCAGGAGCCTAAATCGACATATAATATTTTTTATGACAAAATCCAGGACTCTCCTCGAGGTGATGGTTTCCAAAGGTTCGGCTTCCACCCACTCCGTGAAGTAATCGATGGCGACAACAACATAACAAACTCCTTCTTTTCCTGTTGGAAAAGAACCAATCAAGTAAATTCCCCATATTGCAAACGTCCAAGGGGATGAGATCATGGTTAGCTCAATGAGATCTGCTCGGGGAACTATGGCGAAGCATTAGCATTTGTTACACCCAGATTTCAAGAATGAAGATTTTCGATCTCGAAATTTAGGCTTGTAAGATGTAAGCTCAAAATAAGTATGTTTGTCATGTAATCAACATTAATAAAAAAGTCAAGGACAGTCTCGCTAAGTAGTAAAAGCAATAACATCAGAATTGGTGAGCTGGGAAACTATGTGGTCTCAGAGGAGTTTTGAGATTATAAGTCAGGCTCAAAGCCACAACGACAATAGTTCAACACTTGTATAAATCTCTTACCATCAAACAATACGGTTTGAGCCTGAGCGTTGTGAGCTCGAAGAGGGTGATCTCGATAACATCACTTGTTGAGAATATAGGCAAACCGAGGTGTTGAGCTCGAAATGGGTGAACGGTCTCAAAGGCGTGAAAGTCTAATGTCCCAGCTCGCAAGCTGTGTGTGAACGTGTTTATTGTTGTAAAATCCCTATGTTTAAGGGATCAGATGTAATCTGTTATTAAATCCCAAATATCATGGGATATATACGCGTACATAGTAACTGTATGCATTTATTTAATTGATTTGTATCATAACTCCCCGAAATCTGTGGGAAGATATTCACTGAACCACTCTATAAATAGAGTGGAACAGTTCATTTGTAAGGAGAAAAAAATGGGTATTGGGGAAGACTCTGTAAAATTGCTTCCAAAAAAGCTTTGAGAGAATTCCAACAAGTGAATAATAAAGACTCGTGGACTAGGAAAATTTTAACTGCTGAACCACGTAAAAAATCGTGTCTATATTGTTTGTTTCCTCTAGTATTTTTGTTTAATTGCTCTTCATTTCTAAGTTGACGAAAAATAGCGTCAACAGTTTGGTGCTTTCGTTGAGAGCCATTAAACTAGACGTGAGCCTGTTTAATCGAAAAGCCTCCTGAATCATCAATGTTCGCTGCAAGTAACCCCTGTACTGGTGAGCGACCATTGCCCCAGATACTTGAGGAGCATATCCTCATGCTGAGGACTTCCCTTGCCGGCTTGGAAAGCATCCCATGGTGGACCCAGATCCTGAAGAGAGGAGTGATTCATCCAACTCTCGGGGGCTGCCTGCCCCCAGGCCTGATGAGGATATGTATTACAATCCTGAAAGATATGTTCCAATCGTGGAACTTGAAAATCGCCAACTACGCAAACAATTGGCAGAGGCAACAAAATGCAACGACGAATTAGCCAGACAGGCTGCTAACACCTAGGCACCTCCCCAGAGGCCTAGGGGATGTCCCCGTGGGAGCATGGCCGCCAGGAGGGTCTCAGCCAACTTAGCCAAGGCCTTGGAGGAGTAACTGGGCTGATACTACTACTAAACCGACAGCAGAAGTACCAACAGGAACGAGTAATAACCAAACACCCACGACGGCTCGGAACCCGAACCCTGATGCTGTGCGAGACAACCTGGAGCCTGATTAGGAAAACTCCGCACCATCCAGACCCAAAAATGGGAGAAAACCACTGTCACCCATGAGACATCCACCATCCAATAAGGCACCCCACGCCAGTCCAGGAGGTACCACAAACTGCTCATCGGAGGCCATCTCGTAGAGACAGCCGAGATGGAAATCAACAGGCTAGGCCTAGACAGGGGAATGAAAGAGAGGCTACCTGAGATCACAGGGCTCAACAACCTTCAGGAAGCCAAATGTCAAGATCACAAACTAATGGGACAAGGAGGCCAGCAGGAGACCCACCTCGTAATCATTGAGCCACGCATCCATAAAGGGCTACAAGTTACGTAAGTGAAAGCTTAGACTACACTCAGTTCGTGTAGCATTTATAACACCGAGCCAAGGCATAAACAGAATCAAGGGAATCACCCTGATCTGTAGGATCATATAAACCATAATCGGTGTTGAGATAATCCCCTGAACTTTGATTTGCGCGACCACCTAAATGGCCGCAAACAGTTAGTGTATAACCCTGTACCAAGACATGGAGCTGGAGTTTTTATTAACGATAACCAGCCCCCTCAGGTCTAGGCTCGAACTCTAGTGGATTTAGTCCAAGAAAGGATAGAACAATTAGAAAGAGCATTCAGGCTCCTAGAGAATGAGCGTAATAGGGACAAGGCTGAAGAGTCCGATGAAGAGCTCGAGCCTTTTGCCCCGCATATCTCCAGCACTCAATTCCCTCAAGGGTTCAGGATACCTCATGTCCTGCCATTTGACAGAAACTCAGACCCGTATAGTCATCTGAGTACATTCAACACCACCACGCGAGCCAACAATGTTGGGTACGAGCTTAGATGTATGCTGTTCCTTGCCACACTTACTAGACCAGCAAAAAGCTGGTTTGAGAAGTTTAAAAGGCATTCGATCTCATCCCGGGATCAATTTTCTAAAGACTTTGAGAAACAATTTAAGGCTATGATTGGCATCAAGCCCGAGGCCTCAGCCTTAACGAATGTCCGACAACAAAAAAATGAGTCATTGAAGAGTTACCTCACGAGGTTTAACCTAGAAGTGGCCCGAGCTTGAGATGTCGATGATAGCAGTCACCTGATGGATGTTAGAGCGGGTATACTACCAGGAAGTCCCCTTTGGGAAGACTGACAAAGGAAACCTATCAGGTCGCTAACCGAGTTTAATCGAAGGGCCCAGAGGTTTGTTAATGTAGAAGAAGCGAGGTCGGCACTGAACATGACCTCTCAACCCATAACTACAACGACAAACGTAAACTCTGCCTCAACCTCGGCGGCCCCCTTAACTTCGAAAATCTCTGGGGACAACCCTTCTAAAAGGAAGAAGAACGAAGGAAATAACCTCGAGGCTAAAGGAGGAAAGAAGAAGAAAGGGGATAAATATTTCTCCATGTACAAAGTGTATACAGAGCTCAATGAGTCTCAGGAGAATATTTACCTGGCTAATGAGAACCAGGTCCCGTTCAGATGACCTGACCCCATGAGGAACCAAAAGGTAAAGAGAGATTCAAATAAATACTATAGATCCATAGAGATATTGGACACAAAACCGATGAATGTCGACAACTGAAAGATGAGATCGAAGGCTTGATCTCGAGGGGATATTTTGGACAATATGTCAGGAACTGAAATACCAATCAAGCTTCGATAAGCCAAAGGGCAGCAACTGCACAACCTACCTAGAACAATAACTCTTGAGCTTGGGAGGATAAGTGGCCCCCTCCGATTGATGGAGAGGATGTAATAACCATCTCGGGGGACCTCATATTGCAGGATTGGGTAGGAATGCCCAAAAGAGATACGTGAATGAGCTCAAGACTGGAGACGGTTCTCCCTACAAACCCGAGCCACGAGCTCCAAAACAGCAGAGGGTTGAGACTCAACCCATAACATTTACTGAAGAGGACGCGTCACACGTCCAATTTCCCCATAACGACCCCCTGGTTATAACTCTCCAACTCGCGAACAAGAGGGTAAGCCAAGTCCTGATTGATAACGGGAGCTAAGTGAATATCCTTTATAAAGCCACTCTAGAAAAGATGGGACTCGCGCTTCGCGATCTGAAAGCATGTGCAACAACATTGTACGGTTTTTCAGGAGAAGGGATTGCCTGTATGGGATCCATCGAATTCCTTGTGACCTTGGGAGACTATCCAGTCTCAGTAACCAAGATGATGGAGTTTGTTGTGGTGGACCTCCCATCGGCCTACAACGTACTGCTCGGGAGACCCGCCCTAGTTGGGCTAGGGGCAGTATCGTCTGTTAGGCATTTGGCCATCAAGTTCTCGACTTCTAGTGGCATCGGGACGTTGAAGGGGGACTAGCTTGCAGGAAGAGAATGCTATAGCATCTCCATAAGGGGAAAGAAGCAAACAAGTGCATATACACTTGTAATTATTCAGAACAAGGATGGGACCGTCTTCGAGATAGATGAAGAGATCGACCCCAGAATAGAAGAAAGGGCTGACCTCGAACCTCTGGAAGAGCTCGAGGAGGTCAAACTCGAAGAAGTCGATCCCACAAAGACGGTGAAGGTGGGTAAGAATCTTTCAAAAGAAGCGAAATAGAAATTAATATGCTTTTTAAAAGAAAACCAGGATGTGTTCGCATGGTCACACTCAGACATGGTGGGAATCAGTCCGAATGTCATGAGCCACATGCTTAACATTGACAAAAGCTTCCCATCGAAGCAACAAAAGCAAAGACTCCTGGACGATGATAGAAAGAAGGCCCTCAAGGAAGAAGTCGACAGGTTGAAGGCAAATTGATTCATAAAAGATGCCTTCTATCCCGATTGGATTGCCAATCCAGTGTTGGTTCCAAAACCCAACAAAAAATGGCGAACCTGTATCGACTACTCAGACCTTAACAAGGCATGTCCTAAAGATTGTTTCCCCTACCTCAAATAGATCAGCTCGTAGATGCCACTGCAAGTCACAACATCATGTCATTCATGGACACTTATTTTGGATATAGCCATATTGCCATGCACGCGCCAGACCAAGAGCATATGAGCTTTGTAACCGACAAAGGGTTGTACTGCTACAATGTCATGCCTTTCGGTTCAAAAACGCTGGAGCCACGTACCAAAGGCTGGTGAACAGAATGTTTTCCGAGCAAATAGGGAATAACATGGAAGTTTATGTTGATGACATGCTTGTCAAGTCCAAACATAACAATAACCATATGGATGATCTCGTTGAATGCTTTACTGTACTTCGAAACTATAACATGAAACTTAACCCACAAAAGTGCTCTTTCGGAGTGTCTTCGGGAAAGTTTTTGGGATTTATAGTAAGTGCACGAGGAATAGAGGTTAATCCAGACAAGATCAAGGCATTGATTGATATGCCCTCACCTCGAAAGCATAAGGATGTCCAGAGCTTAATTGGATGGATGACGACTCTAAGTAGGTTTATTTCAAAGTCTACAGACCGTTGTCTTCCCTTTTCAACCTTTTGAGAGGAGGCGAAAAATTCGAGTGGTCAGAGGAGTGCGAGCTTGCATTCCAAAACCTAAAGATGCACCTTGCCGAGTCACCAATCTTGTTGAAACCTATCATGGGAGAAGTCTTGTATTTATACCTCGCTACAACCGAGCACGCCATTAGTGTCATAAAAGGTTACTGGGGGCAGAATTGAGGTACCCGTTGATGGAAAAACTAGCTCTCAGCCTGATCCACTCATCTCGAAAGCTTCGACCTTATTTCCAAGCACACCCTATTCATCTGCTAACTGACCAACCACTACGACAAGTTTTATCTAAACCAGAAGCTTCTGGAAGATTGTTAAAGCGGGCTGTCGAACTCAGAGAACGACTATCAAGGGACAGGCCCTGGCAGATTTCATTGTCGAGTGTACTGGAGTATCTAACGATGAAGTTGTAACCCCAGCCCGCGAGCTGTGGAAACTTTACGTTGACGGATCCTCCAACGAACATGGATCGGGGGCAGGCATTATACTGATCACCCCAGCAGGAAATTGATTCCACTCAGCCTTAAGGTTCAACTTCGAGGCATCGAATAACGAGGTTGAATACGAAGCATTGTTAGCAGGACTTTGAATAGGCAAGGAGCTCAAAGCTAAGGCTATACAATGCTATAGTGACTCACAACTGGTGGTCAACCAAGTTTTAGGGGAATATCAAGCTCGTGGCGTAAAAATGGCTGCGTACCTAGAGAAAACCAAAGCTGTGCTCGGACAGTTCGAATTCTATGCTATAGAACAAGTTCCCCGAGAACAAAATTCGAATGCAGATGCGTTGGCCAGGCTCGCTACCACTAGCGAGGCTGATACATTGAACGTGGTCCCGGTAGAATTTCTGTCGACCCCCAGTATCAACGAGCCTGGCGAAGAAGATGTATGCATGATTGATTCTCAACCTACTTGGATGACCCCAATAGTCGATTACCTCGAAACCAGAATTCTCCCAGCAGAACGGAACGAGGCTCAGAAACTGATGTATCAGATCCGAGGTATACTATTGGGGAAGGAAGGTTGTATCGAAGAAGGTATTCTATGCCATTACTCTGATGTGTAACTCCACCCGAGGCAAAGAAAATTCTGGAAGAAATTCATGAAGGATTTTGTGTGGATCACACTGGGGGGCATAGTCTATACAAAAAGGTGATAAAACAAGGGTATTTCTAGGCCACAGTCAAGGCAGACGCGTTTCAATACGTCAAATAATGTGATAAGTGCCAGTGATTTTCTTCAATTCCACGAGCCCCACATAGTGAGCTCACTATGTTGACCTCCCCATGGCCATTTGCGGTGTGGGGAATCGACCTTATAGGCTCGCTACCAACAGGTAAAGGTGGAGTAAAGTACATTGTGGTCGCGGTCGATTATTTCACAAAATGGATCGAGGCTAAACCCCTGGCCATGATTACCTCAAAAAAAGTTTTAGACTTTGTGGTAAAGAATATCATCTGCCAATATGGGGTGCCCAGGAAGATAGTGCCGGACAATGGTACCCAGATCGACAGTGACCTGTTTACCCATTTCTGCGAGAAGAATGGGATAATAAGAAGCTTCTCCTCCATCTCCCATCCCCAATCAAATGACCAGGTCGAAGCAGTCAACACAACCCTAAAAGGCTCCATAAAGAAAAGGTTAGATGAGGCTAAGGTGAGGTGGCCCGAGGAGTTACCTCAGGTTTTGTGGGCTTATCGAACCACAGCTCAAACTTTAACAAGGAATACTCCCTTCTCCCTAGCGTATGGATGCGAGGTCATGTTGCCGATTGAAGCCAAAATACCCACAATACGGAGCCATGCCTACAATCAGGCCTCGAACTAATCTCAACTCAAAGAAAGTCTAGACCTCATTGAAGAAAGATGAGATGAAGCTCAATTGAAAAATGTTGCATACCAGCAACGAGCTACCATGTATTTCAACATGAGGGTTCGAGATAGAAAATTTGGATTGGGATATCTGGTATTAAGACGTGTATTTTTGGCTAGATGAGACCAGTCTGCTGGAGTACTCGGATCTAACTGGGAAGGACCTTACCAGATCGAGTCTATCATCCAACCTGGGGTATATAAATTGGTGAGACTAAATAGAGAGTTAGTGCCACGAGCTTGGAATGGTGAACATCTACAACCTTATTATCAACAATGGAGGAAGGGTGTTTTTGTTGTAACCAAGCTTGTTTAATTTTCAGACATTTTTTAATAAAATGTTAAACTTTGCTCAAACAAAATTTTATTTATTATGTGTTGTCTTTTTTGCAAACTCTCTTAATTAAATAACCTATGGTCACACTCATAGGATATTAAGGGGGCACCAGTGGTATACAATCATACCATAAGTTCGAAAAAATAAATAACATAAAATAAAAATGTCTGGATCATTAACCCGACATAAAAGTTTTAAGTATACACGTAAACTAATATCGTCTAGATCATTAACCAGACTATAAAAATTACAAGTGTATGGATTAATAACAAAACATGCGAGCTAAAGATGTCTGGATATAAGCAGATTCGCGAGCTAAGATAGTCTGGTCATAACCAGACTATAAAAATTATAAGTGTATGGATTAATAACCAAACACGCGAGCCAAACTGTCTAAATATAACCAGATTCCCGAGCTAAGAATGTCTGGTCATAACCAGATAATAAAAATTATAAGTGTATGGATTAATAACCAAACACGCGAGCCAAAGCTGTCTGGATATAACCAGATTCGCGAGCTAAGACAGTCTGGTCATAACTAGACTATAAAAATTACAAGTGTATGGATTAATAACCAAACACGTGAGCTAAGGCTGTCTGGATATAACCAGATTCGCGAGCTAAGATAGTCCGGTCATAACCAGACTATAAAAATTATAAGTGTAAGGATTAGTAACCTAGCACGCGAGCTAAATAAGTTTGGAACAAATCAACTAAAATTAATCAACAGAGAATTGGAATCTAAATACACCTACTTCGAATTAAGTCGAGTCAGAGGCTGGAAAATTTTGTAAAAATTAGTTTCGACCTCACAACCTTGAGGAGCTACTCGAGGATGAGAAAAAGAGACTAGAAGAACAAAATATAACTAAACTACTAAGATTACATGCCATTAAGTACTTTCGAGTGCATGGTAAAAGTAAGGTCCAACCTTGACAATAACGAGGTCGGACATGGATATATCGAGTAAACTGTGCATAAATGCATTGAAACTCGAGCTTAAATCCAATAATGTGTTTGTACGAATAAAAAAAATTAAAATCAAGCCTTTAGTATAACACGCTTGAAATAATTCGACCCATAACTATAAAGCAAAAATATTAAAGCAAAAGCTGAATGTTAAATCAAATGCATAAAAGTTTTCGAGCCAGAAAATTGCGTGCATAAAGATTAAAATTTATGTCTAAATAATAATAAAATAGCCCTAGAATGAGCTATGCATTGTCTTTGTCCCAAGGGCATATTTATATAAAAAAAAGAGGGAAGTATTACAAAAATCATAATGGGACGCAGCCCATGACCTCGCTTTTATAAAGTAGGCACATCCCCATCAGCAACACCAGACTTCTCCGCCGCCGCCTCCTCTGCCTCGTCCCTGGCATCCTCCTCATCAAGCCGAGCTTGCCACCTCTTAAGGAATTCATCTTCAAGGTTGTCCAGAAAGCTGGTGTCGAGATCAACGTTGTTGGCCCAGATTCGGTACATGGCCATGTCAACAGCATGGTCCTTTTTCTGCTTAAACTCCTCGAGGAGGCGAGCCTTCTCACCCTCGATTATATCAAAAGTGGCCTTTTTCTCCTCCTCAAGCTTGGCATTCAGCTCTTCAAGCTCCTTGATTCTGGAGTCTTTCTCCTTGATTTCAGAATCCTTAGCCTCCAGTTTTGACTCGAGCTCAGACATTGTCGATTTCGCAGCCTTAAGGTCGTTTGCGAGCTTCAACTGGAGATTCTTTGCCTCCTGAGCATAGGCTCGACTTGAGTAAATATCGTTGTTCAACTTAAAATTCAGTTGAGAAAATGCAGCGAAAGCCTGTACACATAAACAAAAATGAGTTATTAAACATACATGATAAGTTCGTATAAGCAGTGCTACAGAATAAAAGGATTTACTGAGGTGAAGAGCTCGTTGCCCTTGTCATAAAAGGTGTTGTTGTCTCGGCAAGAGGTGAGGAACTGCCATTAAGGGGCTCCAAGGTTGCTGAAACTTTGGCCAACTCGGGATAATACATCCGAGCCCAGACTGGCTCCGTGTGCTCCCGCAGCGTTGTCGATCACATACTTAGGGGCGTGGGTCAAAACCGACAACAAGCGTTCCTGTGTGGGAACCTGCTTCTTTAGAGCCGGAGCAGTCTATTTAGAAGTTTGGATTTTAGGAGGAGGCGGGGGAAGCGAGATCTCAGTGGATACTCTGACCTGGGGGTTTGGATCACTAGGTAGGCTTGGGCCATGAGTGTCCGAGACAGGGGGTGTTGCCTCGAATTTTTTTAAAATTTTGGATGGGCGCCCCGCTCTCTGAGATGCCCTTGGGCATTTTCTTTGCTTAGCTCCCAAGTGGCGGTTGAGCACGTTATCTAAATTAGACTCCATGTCACCTGCACATACACAATTTACACATTAGTGACCGAGCCTAAACATAAAAAAGAAACAAGGAAAAGTCAAAAGAAACCTAACTGGTACTCTCCCCCGAGCTTGTGCTCAGCGACCAAGTAGTCCCCCTATCTTCAGAGGATGCTGGGGGAGTCCCTTCCCTATATGTGGGGGATAGCCTCAAAAGGTCTCTATAGACATTGGTTCCATGTTGAACAGTGACCCCATCCCAAACTTCGTTTAAATTATACATAGTTTAGAAATGGCCTAACCAGTTATCAAACCTATGAACCCTCTCATCTACCCAAGACCAAGCATAGAAGTTGTCCCTAGGATCCGGGAATAGGATCAGAGTGTTGGGTTTGTGCTTAAGTAAGGAAGGAGACCACATGACAAAACTAAGTATAACTTTACCTCCGCCACCCGAGCTCGAGGCCTCGTCTTGTCCTTCATTCCTTGAGGTGGGCTTATCGTGATGGTGAACCACAGAGGGACGGTCCCATGAGCTCGACGACCTCCGTCTTGGGGGGAGCTCCTCAGTGGGAAGTGGCACATGCTCCCACTTGAAGTACTTCTAATAGGCAGTGTCATCTGTCGAATGGTCTTGCTCCAAGAGACCACAGGCTCGGAGCCGTTCTTCATGGAGAAGATAGGATAGGGAGTGCCGACCATACGATGGTTAGAGCAGAGCTTCCTTGTGCTCCATCATTGACTCTGAAGGAGTGGGACGTTGATAGTTGGCTGAAGAAATGGATACGTGTTATTATTTCGAGCCCGATCATTAAATGAACAAGAAAGGAATAAGTATGAGTACTTACGGATGCGCTGGAATGAGTAGAATTTGGAGGGAGCGAGGCCATCCGTCTAGAAGAAGGCCAGCTTGAAGTTTGGAGGATGGTTTGGCCTATCCTCAAAGATCTTCTTCTCCTTCGGGTAGCTCGACAAGTAGTAGAAGCCATCCCCTACCTGAGCTCGAGAGGGGTTGCTTTTCAGAAAAAAGAGATACATAATCTCTTGTGGTGAGGGTCCTTCCCACTTCAGCTCGTGGTACAGGGACTTGAGGGCAGATAGAACCCAATAAGAATTGGTTTGGAGTTGGAATGGGGTGAGCCCCAAAAAATCTAGAAAATCCTTAAAAAAAAAGGATTTCAGGGGCAGTAGGGCCCCTGTCTTCATATGCCCATGACTCCAGGCCGTCGTGAGCTTAATCTTGCTGTCGGGTTTGCCAGCACCTGGGGCGTAGCAGCTCCGCTCGTTCGGAGTTGCAAGTCGACACATCAGCATGCCAGAGAGCTTCAGGCTGTGGTGAGCTAGAATGTCGAAAATTTGGCCCGCTGAGGTGATCGAGCTCCAATAATGTTCCGCCTCGAAAAATCCTTCTTGTAGGGTCGGAATAGTTGTCGCTCGAAAAGTAGAAGGGCGATCTGAAGGGTCCTCCATCAGCAAAAAGGAAAGTGCACCAGGCTCATAAGAAACAATGACTTTGAGTTTGGGATCGATCGGGATAGGTCTGATCTCGGGATCCGGATCTGGATAAATCCCGACTTGGAGTTTTTCCTTTTTCTTTCCTCGACCTCGTCAATACGACGTCAAAAATGGGCTCGGATGTTCTCTTGCTCGCACCTCATGTGGTGCTCACGTATCAGTCGCTGATACTGAGTGAAGGGAGACTCTGGACTGGGAGTTGATGGAGAATAAGGAATCACGAGCACTGACCCCCACCGATTATCAGAGTTTCGCGACATCTAATAAGAAAGAAAAGGGTGAGGGCAAGGCATACAAGAAATCAGAGTATAGTTTTGGTGATTCTAGCTCGAAGGCCCGAGATCATGGAGTAAGCTCGATCGAGACCGAGGTCTCAAAAGGGCAGATCAAATTCGAGGAGGAACCCCAAACTATTGTAAAGTTTGGGCTTCGAGCGTGTACTTGACGCGAGAGTGGGAAAGTATGGATTCATTTTAAGAATCCTTGATTTTCAGGGGTAAAGTTGACGGTTACCCAAAAAGGTGATAATTTTGGGATTTGTGCAATTAAAAACCCTAATTAAGAACCCCATTTCTTGGCTTACATGATACACTACCCATAATCTGAAAAATCCCCATGTTTGTATTTTGTACACTAAATTTGGGTTTCAGAACTGTGTTATTAAAAAACTTTGAATTGAAAGTTTATGAAGTATCAGTTAAACATTGTGGCTAAGACTACTTATATCCTTATACGACTAGTGAAAAACTAGTAAACATACTCACAGTGCAGAAGAAATACAAAAATGCACGAAGAAATAAAAATATGAGAGTCAAGAACAAGAAATTTACACACAGAGGCTTGCGGATACAGTGAAATCAATGATTGGAGGAGCAGTTGCGAGAATGACCTCATGGAGTCGAAAATGCCAAGGTTGTTGTGTCTTCTCGGTTTAGAGAACATGCAAGGAGGAGAAAAGAATTTTCAACTCTGGTTTTTTCTTTCTCTCTGAAGCTTGAAACATAAAAGTGAAGAGGAGAAAGACGATGCAGCTATATATATATGTCCCAAAAGGAGGTCAAGGGTCGAGCTAATCTGGGCCTTTGGTTGGATTTGGTATTCGACTAGATGGTCGTGTGCAAACGTAATAATGGCGACAAAAAGCTAAAATGTGAAAAGACGTGGGTGTGTTGAAAAAGTACTCAAGTACTCTGATTGAGCAACTCGTGGCTGACGCGTGTCCACATTCGAGTGTGGTAGGTGGCTCAATTTTCGAAAGTGGAAGTTCAAAAGTTTCCTTATCATAGGATTTGAACTGATACTTTTGAGGGGGCAAAATGTTACACCCAGATTTCGAGAATGGAGCTTTTCGATCTTGAAATTCAGGCTCGTAAGATGTAAGCTCAAAATAAGTATGTTCGTCATGTAATCAGCATCGGAATTGGTGAGCTCGGAAACTACGTGGTCTTGGAGGAGTTTTGAGATTATAAGTCAGACTCGAAGCCACAATGACAATAATTCAACACTTGTACAAATCTCCTACCATCAGACAATACGGTTCGAGCCGAGCATTGTGAGCTCGGAGAGGATGATCTCAATAACATCACTTGTTGAGAATATAGGCAAACCGAGGTGTCGAGCTCGAAATGGGTGAACGGTCTCGAAGGCGTGAAAGTCTAATGTCCTAGGTCGCATGCTGTGTGTGAACGTGTTTATTGTTGTAAATCCCTATGTTTAATGGATCAGATGTAATCTATTATTAAATCCCAAATATGATGGGATATACGCATACGTAGTAACTATATGCACTTAATTGCATTTATTTAATTGATTTGTATCATAACTCCTCGAAATATGTGGGAAGATATTCACTGAACCACTCTATAAATAGAGTGGAACAACTCATTTGTAAGGAGAAAAAAATGGGTATTGGGGAAGACTCTGTAAAATTGCTTCCAAAAAAGCTTTGAGAGAATTCCAACAAGTGAATAACATAGACTAGTGGACTAGGTAGATTTTAACTGCTGAACCACGTAAAAAATCGTGTCTATATTGTTTGTTTCCTCTGGTATTTTTGTTTAATTGCTCTTCATTTCTAAGTTGATGAAAAATGGAGTCAACAACATTTTTCACATTTTTGCACATACGAGATCGAGTCCTTTTTTAGCGTGTGCCAAAAATAACCCTATCTTAGTACCTTTAGAGCCAGGTTTTGCCCCCTAGCATGGTCTTCGTAGAAGCCTTCGTGTGTTTCTTGCAAGATAGTCTATGCTTCCTCGGGCAAAACACATCGTAGGAGAGGTAACAAATGTCCTCGTTGATATAGAATCCCTTCAACCATAACATATTGCGGAGCTTGGTATAACAACTTTCTTGCGCTCTTTCGATCGTCGAGTAACTTTCCGATTGTGAGATACTCCACTATGGGGGTCATCTAGGTCAGTTTTATGTCAATCATTCTGACCTCAACCATTTCTGCTATTATGCTCGGGCTTTCTAAGAACTCCACCAGAACTACATTTAGTGTATCCACCTCTTAGGTGGTAGCAAGTCAAGCCAAAGCATCAGCATTGGAATTCTGCTCGCGGGGTACTTGTTCAATAGAGCTAAACTCGAATTCAGACAACTTTCCTTTAACCTTGGCTAAGTAGGTCACCATCTTGATACCGCGAGCTTGGTATTCTCCCAATATCTGATAGACTACGAGCTGGGAATCACTATAACATTGGATCGTCTTTGCTTTTAGCTATTTTCCCACCCTTATCCTTGCCAATAAGGCCTCTTATTCGACTTCATTGTTGAACACTTCGAATCCAAACCTGAGAGTTGTATGAAATCGATGTCCTTCAAGTGAGATTAAAATTATCCCAGCAACCGATTCATTTTCATTAGAGGATCCATCCACGAAGATTTTCCACAATTCTTGCACCGATTCTCTTATTGACTCGTCCTGAAAACTTGTGCACTCAGCCACAAAGTTAGCGAGGGCTTAACTCTTGATTGCTGTGCGTGGCATATATAATATTTCGAACTGCCTGAGTTTGATGGCCCATTTTAGTAGACGTCCCGACGTTTCATGTAATGACCCAACTAATTCTAGACTTTGGACCATTAATAACTACTATACATAGACACTAATCTTAAGAAAACATAGGAAATAGTCATAACTTTATTAAAAACTGTAAAGCAAAGGTTAAATACATAAAAATTCAGGGTATGATATGGGATCCCATTATTTGAAAAAAAACATAACTTAAATCTTAAACAATTTCGTTACAAAATTAGGTGCGGAAAATACATATAAAGCATAATTGAAATGACTAAAAACAACTTCGTCC
Source organism: Humulus lupulus (assembly GCF_963169125.1). Taxonomy (NCBI): domain Eukaryota; kingdom Viridiplantae; phylum Streptophyta; class Magnoliopsida; order Rosales; family Cannabaceae; genus Humulus; species Humulus lupulus. The sequence goes on along the minus strand of NC_084793.1, from coordinate 188,641,346 downwards.
TCGAATCGTTCACGCAGTCCACCGAATCCATTCTCCCTCAATACACAATCCCAAGCCGCCAAAAATCTTCCCGCCGCCATAACTATTTTCCTGCACATAAAAAACAAATGAATGAGCCTAATGCCCAGCAAGGAAAATCTACTAAAAACATGAAACATAAACATAAACATAAACTATAAACATATATCATAATTCTAACCCATGTACATGGTAACTATTGGGGTTTGCTAACTAAGCAACTATAAGCCTCAAAATACAATGAGGTTTGCTAGCTAAGCAACTATAAGCCCCAAAAACATAAAAGTGTTGGGGTTTGCTATTTAAGCAACTATAAGCCCCAAAACATATATCATAACATATAAAAAAAAAAACACATACTATAGCATAATCATATAAGCATATAATACTATCCTATTTTCCTTACCAAATACCGAGATGTGAGAAAAGGACGGGATTTTGGAACACTCCTAAAAACAATTAATGAGAAAGGTGAGTATTTCTAAAAGAAGAAGATGAAAAAAGGAAATAAATCTAAACCACCGAGAAGAAGAGCTTACCGAAATGAAACCTCAAGTTCAAAGAACTTAATTGCCTAACCATGAATGGAAAACAACAAGTTAGGATTTGAGTAGAGAAAAACTATAAAAACTAATGAAACATACAGAAATGAACTAGGAATATGAATACCTTTGAATGCACTATGACCGTACTACACCTCGAAATTGAAATACACACTATGAACCTTACTTCCCAAGTGTTTAATAAGCTTAAGATGATAAAGCTTATAACCCCAACCCAAGTGTTTAACACTCTAAAGTAAACCTAGCTACTTGAAGGCTCTGAACTCAGCTTGAAGAATGAAAGAAATGGCTGGGTACTAGGTCCTATTTATAGAGTTCAAGAATGAAAAGATCTTCATTTAGCTTGAGTAAAAGTAATGACTTTTTAATTGAAAATCATTTGAATATTCGTTCAGCAGAGGCTTAAGACTCGGTCAAAAAGATTCTGAGGCTAGCTAAGAGGTTATGGGTTGAATTGAGCTCGGTTTCAAAATTATTCAAAAACCTTGCCCTAGAGGCGATATATCGCCTGGGCTTATGTTCCCGAGGCTCGTCGAAGTGTTCGTGCGAAGTTGCGTGTTTTCGTATTCCCCGAGTGGCGATATATCGGCATGCGCTGAAATATTATACACGTAATTGCACTTTTTTCAGCCTAATTTGAATTGAGTAAACAACTTTGACTGAGTCCTATAACGATTTTAAAGCTGCTGGCAAACTCTGGGATTTTCAAATATTACTCTTAATAAACTAATCCTTAAAAATACTTAATTTTGCAATAAACATGCACACAACAAGTGTCATCATCTTATTGGGTCTATCTAAACCTTATTGTATAATAAATATCATCTTTATAATAAGCTATATTAATAAAACCTTATGTTATAATTAATATTCTTAAACTATAAGTTAAACTTATAAAATCTATAAGTGTTGCTATGAGTGTTCAACTAAGTCCCGGCTTGAACCAAAATCCATAGTAATAAATATACTACAACTATTACTAGCTATTACTACTACTACTACTACTATTACTACTACTACTACTACTACTACTACTACTACTACTACTACTACTACTACTACTACTACTACTACTACTACTACTACTACTACTACTACTACTACTACTACTAATACTACTACTACTACTACTATCTAACTAGCTAAGTAAAGTTCTTGGACTCTACATTTTAGGTTTTTGCAAAACTTGCCTTAAAGGTTGGTCGGTAAAGACATGGATAGTGTAGGAATGAAAATATGGTCTGAGCTTCCTTGAAACCAAAATAAGACAGGACGCGAGTTTTTCTATTAATGGATACTGGGACTTAGCTCCGAGAAATCTTTTACTTACATAATATACTGGTTTTTGTGCCTGATTTTCCTCTCAAACTAACACATCACTGACTACATTCTCCGTCACGGCCAGGTATAGAAACAAACATTCCCCAGATGCCGGTTTTGATAGTATGGGGGGTTCAGCCAGGGGAGCTTTCAGGTCGTGAAATGACTGTTCGCATTCTTTGGTCCACTTGAACTTCTTGTTTCCTCTGAGCAAGTTGTAAAATGGGAGACACTTGTCATTGGATTTTGAAAGGAAGCGGTTTAGGGCCGCCACTTTTCTGGTTAAACTTTGTACTTCCTTGCACGACGTTGGTGAAGGCATTTCCAACAAAGATATGATTATCTCTGGATTTTCCTCTATCCCCCTTGTGTTGACTATAAACCCCATAAACTTTCCCGATGAAACTTCAAAAGTTCACTTCTGGGGATTTAACTTCATGTCATACCTCCTTAGTACGCCTAAACATTCTTCCAGGTCGGATACATGGTTATTGCCAGTCTTTGATTTAAGGAGCATATTATTGACATACACCTCCATGTTTCTCCCAATCTGGTTAGTGAACATTTTGTTGACTAATCATTGGTACATAACACCGACATTCTTCAACCCAAATGGCATAACTTTGTAGCAGTATACGTTATGCTCAGTCATGAAGCTGGTATGTTCTTGGTCTGCAGGGTTCAACACGATTTGGTTATAGCCAGAATATGCGTCCATGAAAGACATGACCTCGTGATCGGCTGTAGCGTCTACCAACTGATCAATTCTAGGTACTAGGAAATAGTCCTTAGGACATGCCTTGTTGAGATCGGAGAAATCAATGCAAGTTCTCCACTTCCCGTTTGGCTTCGGGACAAAAACGGGGGTTAGTAACCCATATTGGGTATTTTGCTTCCCTGATAAATTCACATTTAAGTAGGCGAGCTACTTCTTCTTCCAATGCTTCCGATCGTACTTTCCCCAAAAGCCTTCATTTTTGGGACTTTGTAGGCATATTCTTGTCCAAGTTCAAAGTACGAATTATTATACTCGAGCTGATTCCCACCATATCTTCATGCGACCAGGCGAAGACATCCAGGTTCTTCCTCAAGAATTCGACCAGGTCATTCTTCCTTTCAGCTCCAAGATTTTTCCCAACTTTTACAACTCTTGAAGGTGTTTCTGGGTTGATACTGATTTCCTCGAGCTCCTCTATTGGTTTGAGCTCAGATCTATATTCGCCTATTCATGGGTCAATTTCATCCTATTGGGCGACCTCGTTATCCCCTTTTCGAGGTTATTTCGTCCCATGGGTAACTTCCCTTACATGGGACTCCTCACCTTCTTCGTCTATGACCATTGCCTGTTGTCTAGGTTGTGATTTTCCCTTCATGGCTACACTGTAGCATTCTTGGGTGGTGAGCTAGTCTCCACGTACCATGCATATCCCCGAGGCTGAGGGGAACTTTATTGTTAGGTGTCAGAATGAGGTGATGGCTTCAAAAACCATCAGTGCAGGTCGTCCCAAAATTGCGTTATACGCAGCCAGCCAATCGATTACCACGAACTCAAGTATTTTAGTAGCATTTCATGCATCATCCCCTAGCGTAACCACCAGTCTGATTGTCCCTATGACCGTCGTCCCTTCACCTGAAAATTCGTACAATGTCATTGAGGTCGCCTTTAGATCAGTCACAGATAATCCCATCTTTTCTAGGGTGAACCTGAAAAGCACATTTACTGAACTTCCATTATCTGCCAATATCCTTCGTACCCTTCGATTAGCGAGCTGTACGGTTACCACCAGTGGGTCATTATGTGGGAATTGAACATGGCTAGTGTCCTTCTCCATGAAAATGATTGGTTATTTTTCCAACCGCTATTGTTTTGATAATTTTTGCTCTGGGATAAATTTCACATCGTTATGACTTTTCAGCTCCTGTATATACCTCTTTTGGGCTCCATTGCTCGTGCCCGCCAAATGAGGTCTTATAGCAATAATAGTTATATCTCCTCCTATTATTGGGGGAGGATCGAATTGGTTGTGATTCATCTGAGTCCTCGACTGACCTGTCGGAGTTTCTAGAGCTAGATGAGAATTCTGCCTGGTAGATTGATTGGGAGCAACTCGATTTCGGGTGTACTGGGATAATGGTCCAACCCGAATGAGAGTTTCAATCTCATCCTTCAACTGTCTGCAATCATCGATATTATGATCGATGTCATTGTGGTATCGACAAAACTTTGAGGGATCTTTCTTCGCCCTCTGATGCCTTAATGGCTCTGGTTTCTTCCATGGAATGCGATTAGAGTTTGCCAGGAAGATATGTTCCAGTGTATCCGTTAGGTCAGTGTAAGTGGCATAAATGGGCTTGAATTTTTCCCCGGATTTGTTTTTCTTTGTGTCGTTCTAGTCGCCCTCACCATTCCCTTTCATCTTATTATTTCTCGCTTGGTTATTCTGGGTAACAGGTTGAGCCATAGCTGCAACACCTGTCACTGCTCTAGAGGGTTGGATAGGGGCCTAGCTTGTTCCTGCGACAGCAGATCATGCCTCTTCCAAGTTTATCCACTCCTGAGCTTGGGCCAAGAACTCATCTACACTTTTAACCCCTTTTCACTGGAGCTCTTGCCATAGATCGCCTCCCACTAGGATTCCTGTTCTCATCGCCATGAGCTTAGAGCTATCATCAACGTCTCTAGCTCGTGATGCAACATTGGTGAATGTGCTTAGATATGCTTTCAAGGACTCACCAGGTTGCTGTTCTATGTTGGCCAATGAGTCGGCCTCTACAAAAGTTTCCTTTGAAGCACGAAACACTTTCTTGAACTTGGAAGACAACTTCTTCCAAGAGCTTATCGAATGTTTTTTGTACTTCTTGAACCACTCTCTACCAGTTCCGATCAGAGTCGTGGGGAACATAATACACCTTTGGTCAAACCCGACATTGTGGGCCATCATCAATGTATTGAACATCCCAAGGAGGTCGGATGGATCTGTGTTTCCATCAAATGTTGGCATATTCGGCATCTTGAAGCCAATAGGATACGCAACTGATGCAATGTTCGGGGTGAAAGGTTTGAGCTCCTCATTGAAGTCACAATCATTAATACCTTTTCTAGATAAGAGCTTTTTCATCTGCTCCTCCATCAAGGCCAGTCACTCAAGGGTTGGATCTTTGGTCTCTAGGTTAGCTGGGAGCTGTTCACCAGCTCCCATCCTATTGTACGAGTTTGATGGGTTGTTGTCCCTCCAAGTTTGAGCTTGGTTAGGTGGGACATTCCCATTGTCGCGTACGATAGACGGACCTCCCTCATGTCGAGTATAATTCATATAATTATTGTGAGCTAGATACCACCTTTGTGAATTCAGATGATCACGCAGGTCGGGATGTGGATCGAAATGAGGACTTTGTGCTGAACTAAGATGATTCCTCAGGTCACTCTTAGACCTTCCTCCACGCTAGCTCCCCATCCAGTAACTTCCATTTGCAAAGCTTACAGCCCACGACTGAGAATGAGGACCTGGATTATCAACACGTGCCCATGGGACGTAAGTGTCTACTAACGGGGGAGGATTTTCCTAATATTTCCACGAGCTAGAGCATCTCTTTGTGAGCGCAGTGGCATAGGATGTCTAACCGGCGATGGCAGATGTCTTATTGGTAAGGCTATCCTCGTTCCATCAAGACGAACTAAATTAACCCGCCTCAGTTCTACCCCAACATCCCGAGTTCTCTGTGCCTGGGGTTCTGATCGTGGCAAAGGAGGATTCGCTGGGGTGTTTTGTCTCCTTGAATTTGTCCCAACTTGCCCTGGTGGGTTGTTATGGGCATTCTTGGGAATTTGTGAAGATGGCACGGAGCTGGGGATCGCAGTTCTAACCGACCGACTGACATGCAGATGATGGTTCATGTGATGATTCGTGGGATGGGCACTTCAGTGGTTTCGCTCTGAAGGTATAGAGCTTGGAGTGGCGGTCCTGACAGAACGACTGGGTTTGGACCAGTTATTCCTGTGGGACTTATGGGACCTACTTTGCCTCTTTCCGACATTAGCATCGATTGCAAGAGGGAGTAACCGAGCCAGGACCTCCTCAATCTGTCTATTTTCCTTAGCGAGATGGCTCCTTAATTGGGAATTCTCCATCTCGATGGCTGTTAGATACCCTGGATTAGGATTTGGTGGGAGTGACCTGAACTCCCAGCGTTGTCTTGGCCCACCGATTGCTTCCATGACGTTGCTGAACATCGGGCCCTTTTCAGTGGGAACGGCTGTATGATGTGCCTCTTTCCCACTAAGCTGTTCCATTTCATTGTCATTCCTCGATCGAGTAAGTAGGGCTGAGCATTGGGCGGGTTGGTCGGGTTACAAGGCATTTTTACCCGTCCAATGTCATAATCGGGTTAGCAAAAGTGACCCGTAACTTGCCCAATTAAGAATTTTTTTTTAACCCGTCCAATAATTTGGGCGGGTTGGTCGTGTTAACCTGCCCAAACCGAAATTGTATTTTTTTTGGCGGGTTGGGCGGGTTGGTCGAGTCAACCCGCCCAAACAAAAGTGGTATTTTTTTTTTTTACATTTTTGTAATTTTTTTCTTTTAAATACTAGTACTAATAGTGTGAAGTTTATCTTTTTAAGCTTAAAAAAATATTTTAAATTATAGTAAAAAAATTAAAACAAAACTTAATTAATTTATATATTTATTTGAATATATTAAAAACAATAAATTAATAATAAATTCTTAATTGGGCATGTTGGGTTATATTGGGCAGGTTGATAATTATTTTCAACCCGCCCAATGTAACAATTGGGCGGTTTAAATTTTGGTCAGTTTATTCGGGTTGCGTTTTTTGGCGGTTTTTTCGGGTTGGTTTGGGCGGATTATTCGGGTTGGGCGGGTTGTAAAAATTTCTGCACAGCCCTACGAGTAAGCACCCTGATGAACGTTGAATGAAAATTGTAAATGTTAAGCACTAATTTTCTCTCAATGAAAGCACCAAACTATTGACACGGCTTTTCGCCAACAGTAGATTTAGAAATCTAATAAGAGTATTAGTGCTTATTTGTAAACCATAATAAACTTATATGAAACCTTTCATGCACACACAATTTTACGTGGTTTAGTGGTTAAAATCCACCTAGTCCACGAAACAATATTATTACTCTTCTCTCACAATTTCTACAGAGTTTCAGTATTACAAAAAGGCAATCTCTTTTCCTGTCCATTATCCATGATATTTATAGTGGAATTTCCTGGACAGGTTTGGGTAACCGTGCGCATAAATATGATATACATTTAATACAGATAATTTCCATTTACATAGGGATATGATTGCCTAGCAAAATATACCCTTGTTATCTCAGACAATAAACAATGAATGTGTAATACAACCTGGGCATTAATGAGCGTATAGAGTGCCTTCGAGTCTCTCAGGATCCTTCAGTATGCATCATGACCAGGTTTCCACGAGCTAAACACATTCAGAGCGCCCTAAAGGGGATCCACTACATCTTGAACTGGACTGTCATCCTAAGAGGCGACTTGCCAATAACCTGAATGTTGTGTTGTCAAGTCCTAACTCTAGCTGCTCACATCATCATTAGTTAGATATTCTAATCGTCTGCCCTTTCCATATATTAATTTTCCAATTGTACCCCTACCTGAGTGATTAAACTCGTGCTAATTTTTAGGGTACAACATGTGGCTTAAAGGACTCATGATGAACTTTGAGAATTATAAGTCTAGATTTATCTTGGAGGATAGAGGACTTAATAGAAATAAATAGATTTATATTTAAAAGTGACATTTTCACTTTATCCGAGAAATGTGGGGGTGATGCTTCAAAGTTAATCAATTTTTTTTTATAATGATTGATTGATTTTGTCATCCTATCAAATAGGTGATTTGGAATTACACATTCTAAATTACTTTGGCTATATGTGTATAGAATTAATAAATCTAGACATGCTTGATGTCTAAAGTTATTGTTTGTAAAATATTTTGATTCAAGAAGAAATCAATTTATAACATAATGATAATTTTATAAGAATTAATATTCAAGAAAAAATTTATCTTGAATATTGAAGTATAAAATAGTGGGGGTGTTGACTATGGTCAAACTCACTATTTTAATCAAACTATAGCTAGCAACAAGGTTTGAATAAAATAATGAGAGAATGATTAAGTATGCATACATGAGAAAAGAAATTACTCAAATTGAATCATTTCTACGTCTCAAGGGATGAGACTTAGACTCCCTAAAGAGATTCACGGCTGATGGTAACCTATCTTAATACTACTAACCAAACTAGTATTATGTTCAATAGGTAATAACAAGTCAATCAAGTGAATAATAATGGTACTCAAAATTTTGTCGCATCTAAGATATGAGTACTAGAGTGTTACCAAAATTAGGGTTAAAAGAGAAATGTTTTTTAATAGAACTCTTGAAAAGACAAGTATTTTAGGGTAACAAAATACTGTAATAGTTCTACCTATATAAACATAGGGGTGGTGTCGCCTCTCATGAGAATTGGGGGTCATTCTCAAGAAAAGTCTATGAATGTGCACATGGCCATTAACGGTGCAAAAGCAAGACATTGAGATCTCAAGTGAACATAGCAAATGTGTGTGTGTTATCACCAGTTTGTTATCAAGGGATAGTGGTTCAATGCTTCAACAACCAAAATTTCAACAAATTTTGTGATAATTACACTAAGGTAAAATTAAAGTCGAAAGTCATTTTATTTTATGCACCAGTGCAATGATTTCTATAGAGAATGATTATTTAATCAAGTGGGAGAATATTATATTTAATATAATGTTTGATTGATTAAATAAGTGTTCCAAAAAATGATTATTTAGTCTAAGTGAGGGAATGTTATATCATTTTAAATAACATAATGTTAGATTAAATAATGTGACAAAATGTGATTTGTCGCACCTTCTAACATATTATTGAGAGTTACAAAAATTAGACACATGTGTGTGCTCAAATGTAATATATTTTGGAGTTACAAAATTAGTTACAAATTTGTAACTCCCAAATATTACCTAATAATGTGTAGATTAAGAGTTACACATTTGTGTTTGAATTTCATAGAGCCATTATGTAATATGGTTGTTGAAGACATGTTTTTAACTCACATTAGGTGTATGGAGGTTACAAAATCATGTGGGAAGAGATTGAGACGTTTTTTTTTTAAACTGGAAAAATTAGAAGCTGAAATTGCACTATGGACGCGACCACAGATTATTATTCTTAGCCGCGACCACTGATACTCCTGGCCGCGGCCTAGGGTGCTGACAGCCTATTCCAATTTTTTTTTTCTCCAATTTGAATGATTTTAACATCCCAAGTAACTCTCAAATATTTATTTAAATTCCATAAATATGATTAAAATATTGGTAATAGCCATGGAGGTTGGTGGAATTTGAAATTCAAAGGATATCTCAAACTCTATAAATAGGAGACTAATGCTCACTTGTAAAACACCATTTTCTATCCACAAAGTACTTGGCTAGAAAATACACTATAGATGCTTGATAATTTCAGAGAGTTATTTCCTTGGAGATCCCTTACTGCTCAGAGAATGATGGAAATAAGCTTTTGGACAAATGTTTTTATCCGTGTTCAAGTTGGTGATCCCCACTACTCTACACTTTGGTTGTGTGAGAATTTGTGTTCATTCTTTTGTTCTTCTTATTCTTATTTACTTGTATTATTATTGTTTTGAGTTTACGATCTTCATCTTCTACATCTTTCTATTTACTTGTATTTTGAACAATTGAATTGTAATATTACTTTTATCATAAACATTGTCTATTGTATTCTTGCATGGAATTGTATTTTGTTTTTCCATATTTTCTTTGAATATATTATATTCTCTAACAATAAGGATGAAAGAGAACTACAAATTTCAGTTTTGAACATATAAGTATATCATCATGGCTCATTTAATTATTTTGAGGTAATTAGTGATATACATATGTTATCATTTCACGCAAAACCCTATTCTGAAGTAATGTGAACACCATGGCAATATCTTGTTGAATTTTGTGAAAATTCTTAGTTATTTTTTATTAAGGAGAATTTTGTTGATCAAACGTATACACAAGGGTCAGTGGGAGCAGTCGCACATTTATGGTTATTCACGTGTGCTATCATTTTCTGCTCATTAATGACATCGGTATTGCTTGGAACAGTGAAATTATTACTTAGCCTTTACTAAATGAAGAATCTTAGAGAAGTCTTGTTTGTAAAAAATTTATTTATTCTTCTTGGCTATATTAATAATAGTTTGTTTATCTTAATGTTTTGTATTGATCAAATACTCAACCTCCCTTTTGGCATTTTGTTTCTTCCATTTTATGAGATAATTAAACTATAAAAGAAGACAAATCTTTGAAAGGCCTTAACTCCATTTAGTATTTTTTTTTTCTTGAAAGAGATCAAATTTGATAGTCCTTTATTCATATTGGTTCTTGAGAGCATATTTTGTACTCAAGTATACACATGCCTTGTTATGACATTTTCTATAATGAGCAAGTTTAATTGGTACTTGAGCAATCCTTTTGGTACCAAGGATCTTTTGTCAAGGTATCGATAATTCAACATTCTTGACCATAATTGGATTTTGTGTTACCCATTATGCAGGCTGAGTGGATCTTTTATAGTCCATTATGTACATTTTTTTATGGCGAGAGAAATTATCATACTACCTTATCGCTTATGAAGGCAGAATTTGTGGCATGTTAGGAGCAAATTATTTGTGCTACATGGTTGTTGAATTTACTTCAGCACTGAGTGGACTCTTATTTAATGATAACTGAAATATTATGATAGTATTTTCGCAATTATGATTTCTCTTGGAGCTTCAAGTGCACTTTTACTATTAAGTGATTTGTTGTTGTGTTCCTATGTTAAAAAGAAATTCATTGAACTCCTCGTTATTGTTATACGCATGCCTACAACAAACATGTTAGCAAATTCACTAAGAGTTTGTCTATCTATGTTTTTTAAGAACACAGATCTCATATAAGATTGTCTAGAGCTTAAACCTTTGTTTAGTTAGTGGGAGCTACATTTTATGTTTATTGTGTATGGTGAACATGTTGATGGATTTGAAAGGATTTCTTGTACTTACTTTATATATTACATGCACAATACATATATTTTGGGTCACTATGTAACGACCCAAAAATACTAACACAAATTTTACAGAAATTAAACTATTTTTACCATTAAAATGGTCTAAAAAATCAGAATGAAAAAAATTAAATGTAATGTGTGCACACACTAAAAATATTTACATTAATAACTTACAAGCATTGTAGCAAACCAACATAGTTTAAAATAATTAAAATTGTCATTATGAAGTGAAGACTCCCCAAAGGTCGACCCACAAGTACACTTTCGTAGGTAAACTCCGGCTCTCACTGCCCCAACTTTTCCTTGCTCTTAGCTACAACATGGACAACTAGGTAAGTGAAAACGCTTAGTAAATCAGTCTAGCAACACCGAGTAGAAAAACAACAATAGGAACCAATGGCCTAGTCATTATCCTCGCAACATATAACTTACCACACATAGGGTTTCGGATAAATTGGGCCCTAATCAAACAATTCAAGAACACCTAAGTGTCTTGGCGGCATTGCCTCGCTGTTAGCAGAAACTGAAAACATAACCCTCCAGAGAATTCCAAACCAGAGCAGAAGCAGAAATAACATCCAATAAATAATTTGACCCTAGAAGACAATTCAAGAGTTACCAAAGTATCCCTGAGTACCTTAGCTCAAAACACAGTGGAGACTCAAGTCTCTGCAATGATATCTATTTAAGAAATCCCTCTCGATGGTAATTATCGGTTACCTAGGGCATTTATGCTAATTTAAAAAAAAAACGGGGTTGGTGGATCCACACTGGCTTATCGAGACTCCTAGCTTTATTTGGCTCACTTAGCTCCTGGCCAATTGTCATGGTAGCTAACCGGACCAATAATGTCAATGGCAGAAATCGTCTGCACAATGACTGAGTAGGCAGAAACCGTTCACGCTACAAATCAATGGTGGAAACCGTCCACACACTCATGAGTCAAGCAGAAATAGTTTTCCCAATAATACAATAAGTGGAAACCATCCACATACTTATGAGGTAGGCCAATAATATCAAAGGCAGAAATCGTTCGCGATATATGATAACAAGTGGAAACCATCCACGTTAAAATCACATGTGCAGGGTAAGCGTCGCCTAGTCATTTTCTCTAAATGAGCCCTCTCTAACTAGTGTATAATCTCTACTTCTAGCAAGAAATACACTAGTCAGTTCATGTTGCAGACATATAAATAATAGACTGACTTACAAGTCGTCCTTTGCTGCGCACTAGCAATCTTCTCACGCAAAATCCCATCTTGTTAGCCAATAATATAACTAACATACAATGTACTCAAATTAATTACGGTATTATAGTATATTATCATTCTACTTTGGGCATTAAGGTCACAATCAAATACCCACCAATGGTATTTCATCCTCACACATTTTAAACCATAACGACATTTAAGGTTTTCAGAAAAATTCCCTTAACGAGTCTAGTTATTTGAAAGTCAGCATTTTACAAAAAATTTCCGCTTCGTTTTCACTATTGAACCTAGCCAGAAAATTTTAGTATTGGAAGCTTTCAAGATTTACCAATTTTAACATTTCTTTGATAAGTTACAAAAATCCTAATTAAACTAATTAAGAAATAATTTTAAACATATTGATTAGGTTTAGTTTGGTTTTAAGAGAAAGTTGATTTTATTTTAAAAGAACAATTTAATTCACTTCTTAGAAAAATTAGGGTTTTAGACCCTTTTTAATTTTCTTAAACAAAATCCATAAATTAATAAAAATATTAATTTTCTAATGTCCAAATTAATTTTAATAAATATTTAGTGTGTTAAACTCAAACCTATAATTATCAAGATTAAAATACATTACATAGCAAAACACTTTGAAAATTTTCCCATTTTGTTTCTAAGTATAAAACTTTGTTAACTTTAGTTCTAAGTTGCCTACTTTAGAAAATTATATTTTGAAAAATATAATTCTAAAACTTCTCAAATTTTTCAGAACCAATCTTGACTATTCCAAGAAGTTTGCCAAATTTTATACAAAAATAACCATTTTTACTTAGTAAAAACTATTTTCAAAATTTTCCAGGGAAAATTTAATCTTTTTCTTGAACCTTGGAAATTTATAAAATTCATTTGGTTCATTACTTACATTAATCCACTAGAATCCAATACAATAGAATTTTGAAATGAAAATATTTTCAAATTCCAGTTTAAATGGAAATCGTGACAGTTTGAAATATTTTAGGCTCATACTAGATAAGTAAAAATTACCCATATGAAAAATTAGGTCATTTGAATAATTTTTACTTAGTGAAAATGGTTCCCAAACATGGCTGTCTAGAAGCTATTTTGAGCTTCTAGAATGTTTTGCCTCACTTTGAAAAATGATATCTCTTAGCCTTTTTAATATTTTTCTTTGAAAATTTGCCAATTACTTTACTTATATTAAAATAGTGTTTATTACAAAAATCATCTAAAAATACATTAATTTACCTATGGAACTCGCTGTCCAAAGTCAGCTGTTTGTACAATTTTTGGAAACCATTTTTCAGATTGTACACCAATTTTGCAAAAATCACACCTTCGTCATTTCAAAACATTTTTGAATGTTTCTACACACTATGAACATCTATTCTTCCTAAAATACACTTGACCCATTGGAAGTCAAGCCTTAAACATTTTCTCACATAAAATCATAGTTTGCCTATGGAATGTTGGACTCCATCACTAAACAATTATCCAAACATCCATGCATGTATGATCAACAAAAAAAAGCTTTATTAAAGTTCCCATAATGAATTTAACACATCAAACATGGAAGATTATTCAAAAACCAAACATAAATATGATGAAGGTGACCATATACCTCTTGTAAAAAACTTGGTTGAACTTGAGTGACCTCTAACACTCCTACTCCATGCTCAAACTTTTAATATACATATTTATACTCTCCAAAAGCCCAAAAATCAGTTACACAAGCTAACAAGTGCATCTAAGAGAGCAAAACCAACAAAAATTACAACTTAACAAAGAGAAAGTCTAGATTTTTTACCTTTAGATGTTCTAACTTTGTATCCCTTAACTTCAAACAAAGACCAATTGGCTTAGAGCTATGTGTATAGAAGGAAGGAGATGAGGGATTTAGAGTTTCAGTGAGGGTTTGTGTGAAAAAAATTCAGAGGAACTCTAAGGGGTGGTCGGCCAAGGCTAGGGAGGTTTTGAGAGAAAACTTAGAGCCGAAGTTTTACAATTGTGAATTATGAAGACCACTTTGACTTTTTACCTTTTATATGGTATAAAAAATGAGACCTAAATGAATAATTTACCCCTTAAGTTTCCACCCCATATAACCTTGTACGCCCTGAGTATCAACACGTACCTTTTTGAGACAACTCGAGAGAAGCGAACTAATAAAGGGCCATAACCGAGGTGCCACGTGTTCACCGTTCATCCTAAACAAATAGCTCGAGCTAGCAGATCGTTTAGCTGTTTATCACTTGGAACCATTGTCAACATGGCATCAAAGACATGAGCTAGCACTACATTAAGCTCGTGGTATATCAGAGGCCTGGCATATCCCAGGATCCTTATAAAGTCAACCACGCAATATAAACATGCGTATAACAGACATCACATGTCTGTTTTATTCCCGAATTCCCGGATACGCAATATAAACATGCGTGATCAGACATCCCACACTTGATTTAGGCCATGCGGCCCATTATCCATTTTTACCTACTGATTAGACCACACTTCAATGTAATGTTTAGATATTAATCATCAGTGTCACAGAGATGACGTGCGAGATAAAGAGATCATGGGATGACCCCAATGCCTACTCAGAGATCATTCTCCTATAAATACCAAGAGCTTGGGTAGGGTAAAGGGTTGGATTCTTCTGGCAATGAAAATACTCTGTAAGAAATAGCAAGGATAGATCAATAATATTGGCTCGTGGACTAGGGGGATTTTAACCTCTGAACCACGTAAAAAAGGAGTGACCATCTTTCTTTGCAACTAGTTTCTATATTCTCTTGATAATTCATTGCCAGCATTCTCGAATATTATCATTTTCTTATTACGGTTTACCATTAAGTGCTAATCCATCCTGTTTATTCACATAATTCACTATTGGCGAAAAACCACGTCAACAGTTTGGTGCTTTCATTGAGAGGGTTTAGATTAGTGCTATCACGAAAACTGATCATGGTGGTCACTCGTTCGAGGCATGGTAACGAAGCATATCAACATGATGGGTAGGAGACTCACCATACCACCGTATCCAACGAGTCAGACCCAGAGGTCCAGCAGCGATCGGGAAAGCAGCCGATGGGCCATGGTGACGCTGGGAGTTCAGCGCCCCTACCTCCAAATCCGAACCTAGGTTACCTGACGACGGTAGAAATGGAAAACATGCAGTTGAGGATTCATCTAGCCGAAGCAAATAAGTAAATCGACGAAGTCTTGGCTCAGCTGCCCCCTCTTACAACCAACGTTAATGTCGGAAAGAGACAAAGCAGGACTCACAAGTCTCGCAGGGATAGTCGGCCCAGGCCCAGTCGGTCGGTTAGAACCTCAACCCCGATATCTGCGCCCATGTCGCACCATAACTAGGAAGCTATGTTTGATGAGTTTCCCAGGGCCCACCAGCAAGCCAGCCGGTCAGTCAAAACTTCAACTCCAAGTTCGGCTCCACCGTCGAGCGCACCCAGGGGAGCTCGTGGCAACTCGCGGAGGAGGTCCGGGGAAAGCTTGTGCAGACAACCTGCTCCAGCTAGCCCTCCCGTGCCGCGATCAGATCGTCGGGCGCAGGAAGCTGGAGGCAGTGGGATAGAACGACAGCGAGCTAATTTGATTCAGCTAGATAGGAATAGGATCGCTTCACCAGTTAGGCATCCCCCTTCACCGATAAGACATCCATCCCCTCCTCGTCCTGCTCGAGACATTCCTGCATACGGGAACAGTAGGAGGAATCCTCCTCCTGCCGTTTCTGCTCATCACCCGCGAGCATGTGGGACTGTCCCAGATCCTCTCCCTCGGCAACAGGCTCTGAGCTTTTCCAATGGGAGCTATTGGACCGAAAGCCACCGAAGTGGCAGATCTGGTGGAGACCTGCGAAATCATCTAAGTTCGGCTCAAAGCCCTCGGGCCACCTCGAGGACCGACCTTCGAGATTGCCTCAACTCGCAGAGGGGAGAGCCATCCAGAAATGAAAGTCGCGCTCGCCGAGAAGATGGTCCTTCCGAAATACGCGACAGTGGAAATGTCCCACCAAACCAAGCTTATGCTTGGAGGGACAATAACCCACCTAATGCGAAAAACGGGACGGGGGTTGTTGAACAACCCCAGAACAACCCAGGGGTCAAAGACCAAACCCTCAAAAGACTAGCTCAAATGGAGGAACTAATGAAGAGGCTCCTGTCAGAGAATGAAAAAGACGAATACGACTCGGGGGACGAGCTGGAGCTTTTTGCCCCTAATATCGCAGCAACGGCATACCCGCCGGGTTTCAGGATGCCCCTTCTATCCAAATTCGATGGAGACGGAGATCCGTCAGATCACTTGGGGATGTTCAACACCCTAATGATGGCCCATAATATCGGGCTCGAGTTGAGATGCTTGATATTCCCTTCGACCCTGATCGGGCCAGCTAGGCAATGGTTCAAGCAGTGTAAGAAACAGTTGATCAGCTCGTGGAATAATTTCTTTGCTGACTTCAAGAGGGCATTCTGAGCCTCTCAAGCAGCACGAGTCAAAGCAGATACCTTGGTGAATGTAAAGCAACAACCCGGGGAACCCTTAAAAGCTTATCTGAGCAGGTTTGCGAACGTTGCTGCCCGAGCTAGGGACGCGGATGAAAGTTCTAGACTCATGTCTATGAGAACAAGAATCCTTGTTGGGGGTAGGCTATGGAAAGAAATCCAAAGGAAATGTGTCAGCACTATGGATGAATTCTTGAACAAGGCCCAGTAATGGATAAATTTGGAAGAAGCAAGAGCATCGGTTGCAGGAACTAGCCAAGTCCCTGATCAACCCGTTGGAGCAGAAACGGACGTCGCAAATACGACTCAGACCGTTGCCCAGAATAGCCAAGGTGGTGGAAGCAAGAGGAAGGGAAACGGAGAGGGCGGCCAGCACGGTCCAAAGAAGAACAAGCCCGCGAAAAAATTCAAACCGGTCTACACGGTTTATACCGATCTCACAAACACAAGGGAGCACATTTTCCTAGCAAATTCTGCCCGCCTTCCCCAGGAAAATGCTAGAGCCCTTGAAAAATTAGAAGGCTAAGAGAGACCCTTCAAAATTCTGTCAATTCCATAACGACATCGGTCACAACACCGATGATTGCAGGCATCTGAAGGATGAGATCGAGACACTTATCCAGGCCGGACCCTTGGCTCAGTATGCCCAGAATTGGGTCACTCTGAATCAGCCCGCCAAGCAAAACGTTCAATCAGCTCCGGAAGCTCCAGCAAATCCGACCGAAGCCCATGGGGGGCAGGACCTCCCTCCTCCTATAATAGGAGGAGAGATAACCACCATTTCTGGGGGCCTTCATCTGGCAGGCTCGAGCAGAGGTGCTCAGAAAAGATACATCAATGAATTAAAGTCTCATAATGGAATCGAATTTATCCCAGAGCAACCCATATCCAAACAACAATGATTGGAGAGACAGCCAATCAGTTTCACCGAAGAAGAAGCCAGTCATGTCCAGTTCCCACATAACGATCCTCTAGTTGTAACTTCCCAGCTCGCCAACCGGAGAGTCAGGAGGGTGATAGTTGATAATGGGACTTCGGTGACCTTGTTGTTTCGGTCCACATTAGTAAAAATGGGGCTGTCGGTGGCCGAACTGAAGGCCACTTCCATCATGCTGTATGGGTTCTCTGGCGAAGGGTCGGTAGCGATAGGAACGATTGAATTAGTAATAGCCTTGGGAGAAGGACCCCGAACTTTCTCCAAACTCCTCGAGTTTGTGGTCATCGACTGTCCCACCGCATACAACACAATTTTGGGTCGGCCTACATTGATGGCATTTGAAGCCATAACTTCTACCCACCACCTCGCAGTCAAATTACCCTCCTCTATGGGGATATGTACGGTCCGAGGTGATCAGCTCGCTGCCAGGGAATGCTATAGCATTTCCATGAAGGGAAA